>NC_084591.1:9369721-9389721 GCF_033807715.1 Cololabis saira
CACCAGGGACATCAGAGACACCTGAACCCAGGCCAGCTGAGAGTTTTGCCGGACAAAATAATCTAAGATGGGCCCCCCTGCGCCCGGATCTCTCCTTCTCCCTCATCCACTCCTCTCCCTCTGCTCTTCAGGTTTTTATACAAGCTAATGGACGTTTACATTAGAGATAGCCAGTTAGGTTAAGTTACAAGGTTGGTAAACGTTGGCTGCGCTGTTTCTTACCTTGCTCTACGCTGACTTTATTAATTCCAGCTTCACCGTCACCACCTTTTTTAAAATATTTGTGTAGAGAATCTCTGAGGCCTCTATTTTCTTCTTCTCTTCTTCTCTTTTCTCTTCTTTTCTGAGCACCAGACTTGTGCTGACCGGACATTTTGACCATTCTAATGGTTGAATTAAATGATAACATCAAATTTTGATCAGCGGCCAAACCATTTTTGTGTTGGGGGTTCTTGACCACAAGGACAATTAGGAAGAAAACAAATAACAAGCTTTTATGTAACTCAAATACTACATATTTTTTTCCACAAATAGGCATATTTTAAAACATTTTTAAAAAGATTCCATAATTTAATGAGAATAAAAAAAATAAAAAAAAAAAAAAATAAAAAATTATTGAGGGCCCAGTTCTGGGCCCCCCCCCCCTACCCTGGGCCCGGGACAACAGACCCGTTTGTCCCCCCCTATCGGCGGGCGTGCCTGAACCACTTGAGACACCAGAGAGACCAGAGAGAACAGAGACACCAGGGACACCAGGGACACTCCTTCTGTCCATGTCTTTATTGCAGCATCATCTCCCACCGATCTTCAGCTGCTGAACACCCTGACTCCTGGAGGAGATTTTGATAAACTAGTGTTTTCATTTCCTCCTCCAGACCCTGAGGCAGCGAAACAATCCCAATCCCAGATCACGATGCTCCCTCCACCGTACTTCCCCTTAACTGTGTCCTCTTCCACGATGCTGAGCAGTTTCCTCCAGCAGTGAAACTAAAGACAGAATCTTGTTCTGTTCTGTTTCCTAGTTGTTTCCTCTCTGTTCATCTGGCCGAAGATGCTTCACGAGGAGCCGCTCATCCGACAAACGTATGATTCATCTGAACCGGTTCCACCTCGAAGCCTCGGGCTGTGAAGCTGAATCCTGACGGAGGTGATAACGTTGGAGAGATTCAGTCGTAAACAATCCTCCACGCAGCTTCTCTGATCGCTCTGTTCTCCCGTCTGGGTTCAGGTTCGGTCCGTGTACTTCGCAGTCATCCGTTTTTTGTTTTGAAATGACAAAATAAAAATAGAGAAATAATCCAAAATAATCCGTTTCCCATCTTTTGTTTTGATAATAAAAAACGGAAACAAGAGAGAGTCTGTTAGAGGTTCTGGAGCGGGAATAACTGGCGTGAGTTTCCCAGAGTTTTAGTTTAGTTTAGTTTATTGGTCCTTTCAATTTCCACAACACAAATAACCCAAAGTACAGGTGTAAATCATCAGTGTAATACAGAAAATATATAATTTTTTTATATACATATATATATATATATATACAATTTTAACTAAAAACTAAGGACCAAAAGGTGTAGACTGAAGCCTAAGCTTCTGACACCTCCCTTTTTGTCTTCTCTATTAGTAGTAAATAGTTCATAACCTTCTAGTTCTACATGAATTTCCTTTTTCCCAGTGAGCCATGTCTCAGAAATTGCAATAATATTGAACATTGGGAATTGACTTAAGTAGTTCTTTATTGTAGTTAAATTTGTGTAAAGGCTTCTGCTATTACAATGTATAATGCAGTTTGGTGTTTATAACGGCCTTGTTTGAATAAATATATGAATATTTGCATATCGTTGTGACTGATTAAGCATCAGGTCCATTTCAGTGATGCTGATATACGGTGTAATCTGATTACTATAATGGTAAATAATGTAATTTCAATCTTTAATATTTAAAATTCAGGTTTCATCTCCAAATTAAGTCCAATTTAAATCAGTAACATTTACTATTCCTTACTTTTCTCACATTTATAGTGAGTTCGACATCAGACATGCACTTCTCGGGTTTAACGGCCATCGAGTCTCTGCAGAAAATATATAATAAAAATAGAATAATATAATAAAAATAACGATTGATTCCAAACATTTGAGACGGTTTAATCTTTATTTTTCAGCTGCAATGATGCTCCTCGGCCACCAGGGGGCAGCAGGACGGAATAAAAACCACCACCAGAGTTCAGTTCCTGCGACTGCAAGTGTGCACGTTTGATTAAAACAGAGGTAACCATGGTAACCAGGAGGTCTGAAGGCGTCTCACTGAGGTGATTCATGAATTCTGAGGGATTTAAAAGTCCGGGCTGGTTCTGCTGGATCCGGGTCTGAGTGTCTTCCATCTCCTCTAATGAACCTAAAGTGGCTTCAGGTGCTTTCACACATCAGAGATGCTGTTAGACTCGAGTGACTCTTCAGATTGGAGGTGGAGGTCGAGGAGCAGCTGGTTGTTGGAGAAACGTGGGGATGAGAAAGATGACGGTCCTTTTCTGCAACGCATTAAGCATCTTTTGAAGCCTTGGTGTCTCTTTACCACCTTGCACTATTGTAAAATGGGGAAATAGTATTTCGAATAGGATAGGCGGGTCCTTAAAAAGTCTTAAATCCCATTTTTGCTCAAATAAGACCTTTAAATGTCTTAAGTTGTCTTAAATCTCAATCCAATCCAAATATATATTTCGGCTGCTTTTCCTGGTTTTTACTTAATATTTTGGAGAAATTATTAACAAAAAAGTTTCCATTATGGCAGAGAAAAGTAGAAACTTACACAATAAACTCACTGATCTTTGATGTGCTTTAATCTACTCAATTTAGTCTTTGTTTGGAGCCTGAACCTTTTTTTGACCTATTTAGTGGTGTTATGAGGCTTAAAATGTATTACACATTTAATAATTTAGGCTTTTAATATAGAGAAAGTGTGATTTGGGCTGGTTTTTCATTATTTCAGCGGGTTTTACATGTTTGGGATGGAACCTGTCAGATCTGGCAACCTCGACCTCAGCGCTGGATTTCTTAGTGACTCGTCTTTTGGATCTTAAATTTAGTATGAAAATGGTATTAAAAAGTCTTACATTTACCTCGGTCAAACCTGTAGGCTGTTTGATTTGTTATCGTGCTGCAGATTTATTATTTCCTTCACCGTCAACATCAGATTCAACTTTCTTTTCTCTTTATTTTTATCAAACATTATCTCAGAAGTGAGAGGATGGTAAATGAAGCCGTTTCCATGGTGATTTTTACCTGGAACACAGTGTGTGAAGTTGTCTGAAGGCGTCTGACGTGAGTCTGCTGCCATCTGGCGGCCGCGGCAGGAATTACACACGTTTTTCACAGTTCAACTCAAAACATTTTGGGCCCGATTTACTAAGATCCTAAATAAATAGCACTAAATTGCGTGTGCACTGAAAAAGTTTGCGCGTGCTGTTGTGTGTTTTGCGGGTGATCAACTAAGAATGCTTGCGCAATAGATAACAGGTGCAAACCGCAGTATTTAAATGAGGTGTTGCGTGTCTTACGGTTTGCGCTGTTGTGCCGTATTCAGCACCCCTGCCGTGAAAAGCACCCCCTCGTCGACATATATTACCCACGGATCTGTTATTCACGAGTAAATGTCAAAAAGGACTAAATGCTCATGTTTAATTTACTACAAATGACAACGTACACACAATGACAAAAATTATATTCTCGTTCCGTGTCACGTTCTGTTTAGCGTCCAGTTTTGTGTTAATGATTCATGTTTAAATGCGCTCATGGATTCCACAATAGTCATACTTTCCCACAATCACAGTCACAGATAACAAAAATCGGGTAAATGGTTATTGATGTCATTAATTAATAGCCTGCTTACTGTGTTGTCTTCTATAATATTTGTAAATATATATAATATAAACTCCTAAGTATGTGTTTGTGTGAGTGTGTATGAGGGGGTGCTTTTCACGGCAGGGGTGCTGAATACGGCACAACACCACAATAACAGCAGCCATCGGTGCGTAATGCTGGGCAGATTAGCACCTTCCTTTTGAACGTATTAAATACAGAGGCAATCACAATCCCCGCAATAACTTTCAGGCTTGGTAAATCTCATTGCGGGTGGTAAATGGACATATTTGCATCTTTCCCTCCCAGTATTTAGCGCTTTCTGGCGGGTACGCCCCATATTGATTATTCATCAGGGCAAAAGTACTAAATGAACAGCGTGTGCTATTTTGCTCATTTGAGAGGCGCAGTCCTCTTTGCACGCTGTTAGTAGATCAGCCCGCACATTGGTTTGCGGGTGCTGTCAAGTTTGCACACGTTTTTACGCACGCAAACCTTTAGTAAATCAGGCCCTTTGTCTTTTAGGAGTTTTATCACAATTCAGACTCGAGCTTACTGAGTGTAGTTTTATGTATAATATGGTTTATATTATATATGTGTGGGGGGGCTGCAGCTCTGGAAGCTCTGGCCTGCAAACATCTTAGAATTTCAGAAAACTGAATGATACGATAATTCAGGGACAAAATATTTCACCAATGTTCGAGCTTGAATGAAAACCCACATTTGACTGTTTTATGCTCTACAATCATTTAATGTTTTTAGTTGATGTTTATTGAAGCGTTGCTCCTGTAGCTCCGCCCCCTTCCTCCAGTAGGAGGAGCTTCAGCACCGATTGAGATGCGTTTGGGGTCGTTGTCCGTTTGAAACACTCATCAAAACCCAAGCTTTAACTCTATATCTGACGTCTTGAGATGTTTCGTCGTCGTATGACGTCATCGGTTTTGTGAAACGCAGCATGATACTGCCGCCGCCGTGCTTCAGAAAGAGGATGAGGCCTCCGACTTCTTCTTCTTTCCCTCTTTCTTACCTCCAAAATAACCGACCAAACAGTTCCAACTCCATCAACTGTCTTGCATCCGGTCAATTTAAAACACACCCATCCGTCCTGCAGCAAACAAGCCCCACACCATGATGCTGCTGCGGTCGCCATGCTTCATAAAGGGGACGGTGTTCTGAGGCCTCTGATTCGTCCCCGACTCATCCCCCGCATCCACCGCTTCAGCTTGTCAGGTGGTGTCTTGAGATGTTGCTTCAGTGCATCCTCGTGCTCTTCTTTTCCGTTAAAACCAGAGGTGTCAAGTAACAAAGTACAAATACTTTGTTACCTTACTTAAGTAGAAATTTTGGTTATCTATACTTCACTGGAGTTTTTATAATTATTTTTCAGACGACTTTTTACCTTTACTCCTTACATTTTCCCACAATTATCTGTACTTTTTACTCCTTACATTTTAAAAACAGCCTTGTTACTCTATTTCATTTCAGCCTTTAAAAAAAACTATCCAGTTAAATTGCTCCATCCGGATAGAGTGAATTTGGTTGTGGTTGTTTCAGATGTTCTTGTCCAGTTTTGTTCTTACATCCGTTCCCTCAGATTCCTGCAACTAAACTTGGATGTACATTCCAATAAAGGTTAGGATAAATGATAACATGCCTCTGAAGTTTGACTTTTTGCACCATTACAATACTTATAGGTAACTAGTCATCATATCTCCTGCTCTCTGAAACACATGTTAATGCTCAATAGTACACATATATGCTTCTTTAATATATTTGCATTATACTAACATGCATTCATTTTCAATGGCTTTTGTCCTTAATGGCTTTTTTCCCCCTTACATTACTTTTACTTTTATACTTTAAGTAGTTTTGAAACCAGTACTTTTATACTTTTACTTGAGTAAAAAACTTGAGTTGATACTTCAACTTCTACAGGAGTATTTTTAAACTCTAGTATCTATACTTCTACCTGAGTAATGAATGTGAATACTTTTGACACCTCTGGTTAAAACATACCAGTCCCTCCTGGAACAAAAACAAGGCCCACACCATGATGCTGCCGCCGCCGTGCTTCATAGAGGGGACGGTGCTCCGACTTTCCCTCTTTCTTAACTCCAAAGTAATCCACCAAACAGTTCCAACTCCGTCAACTATCTTGCATCCGGTCAATTTAAAACACACCGGTCCCTCCAACAGCAAACAAGCCCCACACCATGATGCTGCCGCCACCGTGCTTTACAACTAGGATGCCACTTTCTCCCAGTTTACCAACGATCATCACGACCAAAGTGCTTTTTCCTCTCCAGACCGGTGGACACGTCTCCAGGGACGAACATCTTTGTCTCCAAGTGCGACCCGTCCCTCTCTCATGTTGTTTTTGTAGCAGACGTCCTCGTGGACGATCCTGCGAGCAGCTTAACCCAACACACGCGAACCCACAGCTTCCACACACTTGGAGCGCAGCGGCATTCCAGCGTGACGTCTCCGGTAACGGGACACCTGCCGTCTCTCCCTGACTGACAGCCCAACCCCGGTCCAGCTCTTCCTAATCGGATTAGCGGGTTGTTCCTGCCACAGGCCTCCGACGGCCCCCCGACAGTCCCCTCGGGCCCTTTGGACCACTTCCCCCCCGAGCTGAGCATAAGGGACCTCTGAAAGGCGTTTTGGCAGCGCAGCCGGACGCTGTAGCGCTTTAAAACATCATGCTCATGTAAGTTCTACCTTTTTTAATCTTCCTCCATCAATCAAATGTTTTTACTTTTAAAAAACAAGAAAAGAAAGAGAAAGTTACATTTGTGGCGCAAAAACACTGCAAAGACACGTAGAAAGGTGTTTAATAAATGACAGCCGGGCTGCAGCACATCAACCTCATTCCTGGGGGAACAGAATCAATGTTTAACAACAATAGGAAATCTCATCAGGATGACGAATCCTGGGAATGTGTGTTTCATTCTTATCAAATCTGAGCAAACGAGTCGACGCCGATCAGAACAAATGAGGGCGGTCTTCTTCGGACTTCGTCTTCCAGCCGGATGGAAAGATAAACAACTTTTATTTGGCTCCAAATCCCATAAAAGATGCTTTGCTCATTGTTTCCTCATCAGATCATGTTTCTGCAAAAAAGTGAGCAGCACTGCCCCCTGGAGTCCGAGGGTGTAATTACCATGTGACACAAAAACTACCATGTCGCTCACGGATCCATAAATGGTGTTTAAGGGTGATTTTTCTCTTTAAATTCAAAATTAATGGAAATGCGAAGCTATTCGGAGCTGAAGTCATGACAGATTCGCCGCCAAATGGAATCTGTCACTCAAAAAAACCAAACCCCTAAATGTTTTGCAGCTTTATTTGATTTCAGATGATGGGGAACATAAAAGTTAAAGCCCCCTAGGGTGTTATTGGTGTGAAATCTGTCTAGAAAGACCCAAAACGTGATTCTAACGTGGTTAGCAGGGATAAACTCGCTTCTGGAGCCCCCCGGTGGTCAGTGGAGGAACTGCACTCCTGCAAGATGTCGGCTCATAAACAAACTCAGATAAACATAACCAAGTTTAACTAATAAAACGTAGACATCGGCTGCTGGTTGAGGTTTTTTATTCAGTTTTTTTGGTGTATAATTATTCGTAGAAGCGGATCTACGGAGGTCTGATCTTCTGGGTTTTCAGGAGACCTCGTCTCGGCACGAGCAAACGAGCGCCGATCCTCTCCGGGCTGGAAAAAGTGACCGCATCCCTGAGGGGTTTGGACTCGGCCGGTCCAGGCGTCTCCCGGAGCGATGGACCAACACAGATCCCTCCAAGAACAACACCGGAGTGACGGACCGAGGGGAGATTTGAAGATGTGGCTGCTCGTATGTTTGGTGAGTGAATCATCGAGGGGCCGTTTCTCCTCAGATCCAGCAGGACTCTGTCTTTGTGTCTTTGAGGTGTTTTATTGACTACGTTTTCATGCATCAATAACCCTTTTAAAACCTGAATATTGGCAATAACCCGAATTTGCACGTCCATGTAAACACCAATAACCCCTTTGAATAACCCGAATTTGCTCATATTCCGGTTTTTAAAAACCCCAATATGAGCCCTGGGTTACTCCTTTTAAAACCTGAATATTGGGTCATGTAAACGCCAAACGGAATATTCCGATCAAACGGAACATGAATTTGTTTTCTGCTCATGCTCTGTTCACAAGGAATCCTGGTCTTTTGAGTCCAGGAAGTTCTTATAAACACGGAGAAACACAAGACCAGGAGGAGACTAATCACTTCATAAATGTAATGAAGGATATGAACATTTCTGCATTTGTAGACGGTAGAAAGTACCGGGATAGAAGATTTACAAGAAGGTCAGCGAAAATTGCGCGAAGCAGCATTTGTTTTGAATCTGGATACAGGAAGAAGAAGTGGAAATGACGGTAATTGCATCATCACGTTCTCCGTGCGTCGCTGGTTTGATCCAGATATCCCGAATGATTAATTACCATGTATACAGGGATAACCCTGTTTGCTCACGCATGGAAACGGAATATTCCGAATGTTTCAGTAACCGGAATATTAGCAATAACCCGAATTTTGACTGCATGTAAAAGTAGTCATAGACTCTCTGGACTTTGATCGGCGACTTTAAAGACCTTTTTTTCTCCCAGCATCCCCGGGGGTGTCGTTAAAGGCAGGATAAGTGATTCTGCTCGGTTTCTGGAGCTGCAGTTCCCCGACTGTCCACAAGGGGGCGGACCGGACCACTAGTCAACAAGATGCCGGATCAGGCTCTGCTGGTACCGCTTTTCCACCAAACCGGTTCCAGGCTGGTTCTGGTTCTGGTTCTGGGCCACAGCTGAGTTTGGAACCGGGCTTTCTGTTTCCACTGACAAAGAACTGGCTCCGGGCCAGAAGAACCGGTTCCAAGGTAGCAGCAACTCTTTGCTGGTCTAGACTCGAGCAGGGGTCGGCAACCCAAAATGTTGAAAGAGCCATATTGGAACAAAAACACAAAAAAACAAATATGTCTGGAGCCGCAAAAAATGAAAAGTCTTGTATATAAGCCTTAGAATGAAGGCAAATGGCGAAAGGCGAAATGTCGAGAAAAAAGTTGAAATGTCAAGATTAATGTTGAAATAATTTCGAGAAAAAAGTTGAAATGTCGAGATTAAAAAGGAAAGGAAAAAGGAAGAAAAAAGACAAAAAAAGGAAAAAAAGAAGAAAAAAGGAAGAAAAAAAGAGAAAAAACTGAAAAAAGAGAAAAAAAGAGAAAAAAGAGAAAAAAAGGAAAAAAAGAAGAAGAAAAAAACAAAAAAAGAAGAAAAAAAAGAAAAAATAGGAAAAAAAGGGAAAAAAGAGAAAAAAAGAAGAAAAAAAGGTCAAACATTTTTGAAAAAGCTCCAGGAGCCACTAGGGCGGCGCTAAAGAGCCACATGTGGCTCTAGAGCCGTGGGTTGCCGACCCCTGGTCTAGAGGAAAGAACCGCCTACGCTGTGGAAAAGCAAACCGGTTCTCAGCTGGTTCCCAAGTTGAAGGAGTTCTGAACCAGAACCAGCACTGGAACCGGTTTGGTGGTAAAGGGGTCTGAGTGGATCTGAAGTGTCTCCTGGGCGTCCCGCGGCGCCGTACTGGCGGTTGAAAGTTTCTTTAACCCCAAACATGTTTCTGCCTATTAACTCAGATACGTATAAAAATCCCTCAGCAGTTTTACTTGTGGAGAAGTTAAATTAGAAGCATTACATAATAACTCGTTAGTAACAACTTGCAGGAACCTGCAAACGTGTTTCCAGTTCTGCTTAAGCAGGTTTTAGTCTCCGAACTCGAAGGTCTGCCGATCACGTCCCCTGATTGGTTTATCGGCCCGATCGGGAGACACGTGGACCATTCTGGGAGCTGATTGGTCCTTACAGCATCATTAGCTGCAATACTTGCTGTTGAATCTCAATATAACACTAGTATTCATATGTTGCAGAACTACAGTCATATAATTCATGAAACAGCTCAAACATTTTTAATAACACTAACCCAAATCAATATCGGAATCGAATCGGATCGAATCAAATCTTGATAATCGATTCTGAATCTTAAGAATCGGAATAGAATCGATTCTTGACATTTGAATGGATCCCCAGCCCTATTTCCACCTCCAGGTCTCGGGACAGACTCTGGTCTTGGAAGGCCGGCCCTGCGGTGATGTCACAGGGGGGAGGGGCTTCTGAAGCCTCTCTTCCTCGTACATGTTGACGTAAACGGGGGAAATTAACGAGTGGAGGAAGTCGGCCGGGCCACGCCCACATCGTGTTACACAGTTAGCCATTTTAGCTTAGCTTATGCTAACCCATGATGCTAGTTAATGTTACTGCTAACAGGTTTAGATTCCACCCATCCGGGGAGGGGGGGGTTAAAGCCACGTTAGGTGAGTTTATATAAGTATGTTAAATAAGCATTTTATGTTAAAAGGAGCTGGGAGCAAAGCTAACTTTGATTCATTGCGTTTACATGGGAAGTTTAATTCCTCTTTAATTCATAATTCAAATTAAATCCGATTTAAAATGAGTAAAAATTACCATGTAAACACTTAATTCTGAATGAAAATGGCCATTCCAAATTCAACTTAATTCCGAAGTAAGTGACTGGTTTATTCCGATTTTAAATCCGAATAGAATAATTCCAGATCATGTATACACTCATTCCACTTTAAATTAATTCCGGTCTTTCTGCGCTGCTCGTTCTCTCGCCCGTCTTTGTGTTTTCCAAACAAAGTTTCAAGATGGCAACACGCAGTAAACGGTGGTCGAGAGCAGAGACGATTTATTTAATAAATAGCTTGGAGGACCTGGAAATAATTAAAAGAACAGATGGCAGGAAACATGAAAATTGTGAGCTTTTCAAAGTTGTAGCGACTAAGTTTGTTTTTCTTCCGGTAGACGTAGAACCTTCCCAACCCCCAGACCTTGAGAGGAATTGGAAGCCGATCAAACGTGTTTTCCATGTAAACCTCAATTCGGAATTACTATTTCCATGTAAACTCGAAGGAAAATAGTTTAATTTGGAATTATTTAATTCAGAATAATTAATTCAGAATTAAAAAACATCATGTAACCGTGGCCATTGACATGTGGTGGGCGCGTCTCCGTCGGCAGAAACCAGTAAGTCATGTGACCCGATGCTTTGTCCAGTGTTAAATACAGATCTTTGGTTTGGACCAGTTCAGGCCGTCGTGAGAGGATGAGGAGGATGAAGGATGAAGTTTAGTCACAGGTCAGACCGGGAAAGGAAACAGAACCAGACCCCCCTGAAGGTCCAGGTTCAGGTCTGGAACTGACCCAGATTTGCTTCAGTTGACCCGGGTTCCCCTCTTAAATCTGGTGTCTGGTTTCCTCCAGACCCGGAGCTCCGTAACCTTCTGAGACCTTCCTTGTCTTTCCCTCTTGGCGTTGTGTTAGCACTCAGCTGAATCCTGCAGGGATCCGGATGTTTTTATTACGATTTAACGCTTTTTCTCTGAGAATCTTGACATTTGAAGGTTTAAATTTGAAGGTGACCGAGCTTTTGCGGTGGCTGCCCCAAAGCTGTGGAATAGCTGCCACTGAACATTAGATCCGCTCAGACCAGAGGTTTTTAAGTCTTCTTTGAAAACGTATTTATTTTCTTTGGCTTTTGTTGTACGATAAATAGTGGTCTACATCTGTGAGAAGTGATTGTGCACTTTGTGTGTCTGTTCTTTGCCGTCTATTTTCTATTTTTATTACTATTTTATTGATCATTCTAGCTCAGGGGTCGGCAACCCGCGGTCGCTTTAGCGCCGCCCTAGTGGCTCCTGGAGCTTTTTAAAAAATGTTTGATCTTTTTTTTCTTCTTTTTCTTTTTTTCTTCTTTTTTTCTTTTTTTTTGCTTTTTTCTTCCTTTTTCCTTTACTTATTAATATTGACATTTGAACTTTTTTCTCGACATTTTGAGTTTTTTCTCAACATTTCGACTTTTTTCTCGAAACTGTACTTCAGCATTAATCTTGACATTTCGACTTTTTTCTCGAAATTTTGACTTTTTTCTCAACATTTCAACTTTTTTCTCAACATTTCGCCATTTGCCTTCATTCTAAGGCTTATTCAAGACTTTTCATTTTTTGCGGCTCCAGACATATTCGTTTTTGTGTTTTTGGTCCAATACGGCTCTTTCAACATGTTGGGTTGCCGACCCCTGTACTAGCATGTGATTTTATTGTTTCTACACTTTGTACTGTATTTTCTTTTGGTATTGTTTCCTTTTATTGTATACTGTACAGCACTTTGGTCGACCTCGGTTGTTTTTAAATGTGCTATATAAATAAAATTGACATTGACATTGACAAGGTTTGAAAATAACCTGATGGCGCTGAAGTTCTGACGGTTGGGCAGAAATGCGTCTCCCGTGGCAACGCTAGGATGCTGCGCCGACACGTCTCCCGCCACAATCAGAGCAGATGAAACACTCCGGGCTTTTGAGTGGCGGCGACCGGGAGGAACCTGCAGGAAGTGGATCCACCTCCGGACCCGCCCCGAGACCCGAGCATCTGACACGGATTAGCAGCTAATTGAATCAGGACGGGGTTTCCCTGGAAGAGCAACATGGAGGAGGGTGATGTCAGAGGGGGGGGCGGTTCTGACCCATTTAAGGACCAGGTCCACCAGATCCTCCAGTTCTGGTTCGGCTGCATCTTCCGTCGAGGGCTGAAACGATTCCTCGAAAAACTTGAGTAATTCGATTACAAAAAATGATCCAGGAATTTTCTCAGCCTCGAGGAATCGTTTAATTTTGCAGCTCAAAGCAGGTATTACGCCCGGACTACGTTTAATGCGGCTGACGCCACGCACGTAAAGGAAGAAGAAACAGGGGGCAGATATGTTTGGTTTTTGTAACATACCATGCTCAGACAATGAGTCTGCAATGGCCCAGACGGAGACACATGTAGCTCAGTGCTTAACTTTTATTTTGAATCCACTCTATATTCTTCTGTTCCGTTCTCTTATATGTTCCCCCTCTAAAGCCAAAATTATTGTTCCGCGTTACACCAACACAGAGCCTACGGCGTAGGCTCTGTGTTGTTGTAACGCGGAACCATAAATCAGCCTTCACCCGGTACATACATAGGTTTCTCTAAACATCTGTTCCCGCTACAGTTTTAACTAAAAGAAAATGTGCTCCAATACAGCAGGTCTCATCATTTTATTTTGAACACTGCCAAAACTCTAACTTAAAACGTAACTAGAACTTAAAATTTGCTAGACACAAATGAAAGTTCAATTGAAACACGTGGGAAAAACACCTAACATTTCTTGGTAAGATCCTTAGGGCCAAATCCACAAAATTTGAGAGCGTCTAGAGCGTTGAGACAAAAAGAGAGCGTCTAATTCACAAAGCACCCGCAAAGGGCGAATTGCACCACAAACTGCACTGCCAAGCAAATAGTGTCATGGTGCGCCGGTGCCATTTGCATGCATGTAAATTAGGTAATATTCATACATTCGGCGAAAAATTGCCCCCTTTCTATGCAAAAAAGCCTCATTGCAAAAACTGTCTAATTCACAAAGGCCAGCGCTATTTGCCACACGCAAAAATTGTGGAGCAAATACCGTCTTTCCGAAGCGTGTATTAACTGCGCGCAAACTCACTCCTCACTCCCCGTCTGTCTCTGTTTCTCTCTCTCTTCAATATCATTCAAGCCTGTGTGATACTGAATGATATTAAGGGTGAAATCTACAGTCAGACATGACTGTACACACTCAGATCAAGTGGGGTTGTGGACTTATCTCGGATTTAAAAATAAAAATAACAGGACGGAGCTCAGGATTCATCCATACATAGGGGGCGGCTTTATTACAAACAATTCCACCATATAAACATATAAATCTAGAATGTGTGTGGGGGGGGCAAGAGCATGAGTTTGAAAAGTGGGGGGACATGTGCTATTTGCGGGCGCAATCTATTCTTTGTGGATTTGGCCCTTAGTGAATTTGGTCGACTGGTGTAAGTTCAGGGTTTTTAAATGCACAGCCATGAACCTACTGTATTATATAATTTAGTCTTAGTGATGTCAATTAACATCTAACATCTTATGTATATTTATAATCGCTCTTTAACTAAACAAAAATATGTTTTATCCGATTAATCGATGGAATTTTCAGTAGAATACTGGATTACTAAAATATTTGATAGCTGCAGTTCTACTTCCGTCACTAACTGGCGGGACCTCGGCGACGAGCGTTGCCATGGAAACCTGGGACGTGGAGGTCCAGAGGCGGCGCCTGCGTCTCTGAGCTCGGACCTTAGACCGGTTCCGTGGAACCTGGACGTGTGACAGAGGAAGAACAGGGTCCAAACACTGTCCCGGGTCGGTCCATGTCCCGGTTCCTGCTGCTGGAACTGGGCCTAGGGTGGTTCCACTCGTCACGGCTCCAGAACCGGACCTTCGGCCCCTCCGGTACAGAACGTACCGGGCCAGTCAGCACCAAGGTTCTGGTCCTACCTGAGTCCCAGAGGAGCCACTTTGACCTAGATGTTGCCATGGCGACCGACGACACTGACGGCATCCAGAGACGATTCCTCCGGGTCTGCCGGTTCTGGTTCTGGTTCTGGGAGGTTCTTCTTTGTTTGTCTTCAAACAAACAAGATGACACTCGGATCCATCTCAGCGTTTAACCAGCGGTTCTCCTGAAACTAACCGAGTTCTGGGTTTTACCCGGGTCGGCCGCGGCTACGAACCGGGTCAAACATCAGGCAGGACTTCCCCGGCCCGGTACCGCTGAGGAGTCGGTAAAGAAGCGCAGACGCAGCCGGGTCTGGGGTTTTTCATTTATTCTGCTTCCGTCAGACAAACTGGTTTTGCCTCTGCGAGGCGGTCCGGGTCAGAACCACGAGTCCAAGTCCTTCTCTGGTCCGGCTGGTCCCGGGCCCGGAGCTGGGGCGAGGGAGGAAGACCTGGGACCCGGGACTGGTTCCATCTGGGTCCAGCTTTTAAAGTCCAGAGCTCGCAGCAGGTTCTGGTTCTGCCGGCCCGTCTGCTCCGGCCCGGGTCACGCTGGACCTCCTGTCCTCCCAGACCAGACACGTTTCAGCTCCGCGGGTCTCCGGGTCGGCGAGGACGTCGTCTGGAGACACGGACACAAATATCAGAAACCTGGAGCTCAAGAGTGGTAATTTATTACATTATATTTATTTAATTTATTTAATCTTGTAATCAGCACTTTCTTGTGAGAAACATTGAAAACAAATGTTTATTTTATAAAAATGAAGCCGAGAGAGAAAAAGGGAAGAAAAGTCTCCGGTGGGCAACACCAAGTACCCCTCACTGCAGGATCAGCTGCTGCTGATCATCAATATTAATGATCAGTAGGGGTGTAACAATATATTGTGCCACGAAATTTCGCGATACAAAAACGTCACAATACGTGTCGTGGAGGTGACAAAGTGTATCGCGATATTAGGTTATTAATATTAATCTATTGTGTTGACTAGTAACGTGCATCCGACCGCGCGTGGCGACCAAAATCTTACTCCGCTCAGAAGAAACTAGTACCGTTTTGGTCCCGACCACGGGACTCTAGCAGGGTTTTGAGCTCTGAACTTTTACTTATGTAAGGCTGGTGTAGAGTTAAGCCTTACCTTATTAAATTAAACCTTTTTCTGGTCGCGAGTAGAGTAAACACGGGGAAACTTCTGCTGAGTTCCAGTTACTTTAATGTCCCTCAGCAGTGTAGGATTTTAGAACATCAACACAGCAGCTAGTGCCGTACTGTGGCGTATCACTCCGCCCAATCTAAAACAGACTTAATCATTACAGATAAACTGACTAGTGTCATTATAGTCCCTGATTTACATCAGAATATAAAGAATATATTTATAAAATAATGAACCCTGAATCACCAAAATAACCTTAACAAAAATAAATCTCCTCTTACACTTATAAGGTGAGCATAAATCAATCTTTTTTATGATGTAAAATTGTATGTATTCATTTACTTTTATTTATTTATTTAATTTTAGTTGTTAAATTTCTGGAAAATAAAAAAGTCAAATCATACATGAGAGAAACTATTCAGTTTGTGGCAAAATATTTGTACTTGTATGAAACTGAAGATCATAATGCAAACCTGACATTTACTTTTAGTTCAGTTTGTGGAAAATGGTTGGCCTGGCTTTCTCTTTAAAACATAAACAGTTATAAAGCATTACAAACTGTAACAATAGGGCAAATGCACATCATTGTTTTGTATTTTGTGTCTTTCAAATAAAAGACCATTTTTTTCCAGTCATATGTTCCTCATTCAAGGTTGTTAAAAAAATACTGCTATAATATCGTATCGTATCGTTATCGTGACCTCAATATCGTGTATCGTACCGTATCGTGAGATTAGTGTATCGTTACACCCCTAATGATCAGCTGCTGCTGATCATCAATAAAAAGTCAGCAATGATCTTAGAGAAGGAACAGTTGTTGTACGTCGGTCTGGAAAGACCAGAACCGGCCGAGCAGGAAACATTCATGACTGGTTCCGGGACTCGATCAGACCGATAGAGAAGTGGTTCTCAAATGGGGGGGACGAGAGATTTTAAAATATACATATATTTAAAAAGTTCAGGGGACCAGGACCTCGTCTCTGGACCAGAGAACTCAGAGACAAACATGAGGAACCTCATCGGAGTCATGTGACCCAGAACACGTCGGCAGATCCACATCACAATGGCTGCTTCTGGTTTGGCCTCCTGAGACCAGGCGTTACCTTTAAAAACATTGAGAAGCGTCTACAAAGGTGCCAGACTGATAAAGTCTCGACTACTATGATTAAATTATAGTTAGTTAATTAATTAATTAATTAATTTAACTTTGGGGATTCAACATTATTCTAGATGATAAAAGCTGTTGAAACTCGGTCATGTGACCTCGACCTCGCTGAGAAGTTGCAGCGTTACCTTTAAAAACACCACAGGGAAACGTCCACAGACTGATGCAGTCACATGACGACTCTGATTAAATTATTGTTAATTAATTAATTAATTGATTAACTTTTGGGGATAAAACATTATTCTAGAGCAGTGTCTCCCAACCTGGGGTCCGGGCCCCCCTGGGGGGGCGCCAGAGATCTCTGGGGGGGCGCGAAACTTTGTCTGCTTTGAAATTATGCAGTTGTAAAAATTATATTTTCGAATGAGTCATTCATAAGACATTGTTAGGAATAATTTATGAATGTCTTGAATATTTTTTGTGTTTTTTATACACTGGTGACAAACACAGGAAATTATTTCATTCCTTATTTTTATATCATTACTCAACATTTAATCTACTCCGTCAGGTTGTTAAAGGAAAAATGTTAAAAATGTTGGTCTCATATTAAAAGAGACATTTTTCAGAAATATTTTTATTTCCTTTTATGTCCTTTTGTGCCTATTTTATACATTGGTGACATTGGAGAAAAACCAAGTAATATGTATACAGGGTAAACCAAAGAGAAATGTATCAAAAAAACATAATTAATGTTCATTTTTTCAATTAAAGACTATTTTGGTGCTAGTACGTACAGGTCGGGGGGCCCGGCTGGTCTTAGACACAAGTAGGGGGGAAACAAGGAAAAAAGGTTGGGAACCGCTGCCCTAGATGATAAAAGGTGGCTGAAACAGGGTCATGTGACCTCGACCTCACTGAGAAGTTGCAGCTGTACCTTAAAGCGCTGCAGAGAAGCGTGCCAGACTGATGAAGTCACATGACTACTCTGATTAAATTATAATTAATCAATTAATTTCCTTTTGGAGATTCTTTATTATTCTAAATTATAAAAGCTGGCTGAAACGGGGTCATGTGACCTCGACCTCCAGGAGAAGTTGTAGCATTACCTTTAAAGGCGCTGCAGAGAAACGTCCACAGACTGATGAAGTCACATGAACGACTCTGATTAAATTATAATTCATTCTTTCTCCTTTCTCCTTTCAGGGCTGAAACATTTCTCTCAGTGCGACTCACCGGCGTCACATGGCCCAGGAGATGTTGGCGGCGTGCTCCTTGGCCTTCATGCGCAGCACGGCGATGCTGGACGAGCGGCGCTCGAACTCGGGCTTGGTCTCGAAGGCGGGGGGCGGCAGCAGCGAGTCGGCGGAGAAGAAGTTGTTGAGGGAGACGTGTCCGAACTGGTTCTGCTGGCCGGGGAAGCCCATGTAGCCGTGCTCCGCCGCCGCCGCCGCCGAGCGCGGCGAGGGCCCGTAGGACGCCACGCAGGGCGGAGAGCCGCGCGGCAGCATGCAGGACGACACCACCGGGCCCCCGGGGGCCGGGCTGGACCACAGGTTGTTGGGGATCTGAGGGGGGAGACGGGAGTCAGGATGAGATCAAGAGGTCAAGAGGTCAAGAGGTCAAGAGGTCACGATGCACTATTATTATTATTATTAATTATAAATATTATTATTATTATAAATATTATATTAAATATTATTATTATTATTTATTATAAATATTATATTAAATATTATTATTATGTATTATTATTATAAATATTATACATTATTATTATGTATTACAAATATTGTTATTATTTATTATAAATATTATTATTATTATTTATTATAAATATTATACTAAATATTATGATTATGTATATTATTATAAATATTATATATTATTATTATGTATTACAAATATTGTTATTATTTATTATAAATATTATTATTATTATTATTTATTATAAATATTATACTAAATATTATTATTATGTATTATTATCATAAATATTATATAATATTATTTATTATTACAAATATTATTTATTATTATAAATAGTATTATAAATATTATGATTAATTATTATAGATATTATTATAAATGTTTTATTAATTATTATTATTAGTATTGTTATTATTATTTTTATTATTATTATTATTATTATTATTATTATTATTATAAATATAATTATTATTATTATCTTGCAGATCTGAAATGACTCGTTTCATCTCACCAGCATCACTATTATCTTTGTAGATAATAATTTGGCTCCTTTTTCTGGAATTTGCCTTGGTGTAATAAAATGTGTAATATCCGTCTACCTCACACACATCCTACCTGCTTTTTTTGCACTGTTTTTCTTTCTTTTCCCGTACTGCACTACTTTTTATTTTTCATTCCAATGTATATACTGTTTATATTTTGTAATTATATATTTTTTACTTTTTTACCCCTCCCCTGCATGTGTGTGTTGAGTGTACTGCTGCTGAACAAAGTGAATTTCCCCATTGAGGGAGAAATAAAGGATAATCTTATCTTATCCGAAACAAACAGGAAGGAGTTCAGGAATAATAATAATAATAATAATAATAATAATAATAATAATAATAATAATAATTATTATTATTATTATTATTATTATTATTATTTTTATTATTATTAATAATAATAACAATAATACAATCTCTTTTAAAACTATAAACTATTAAGAGAGAAATCAAAGTCTTCGTCTGATCAGGAAGTGGAACCGCGGCGTGAAGCGGCTCTCAGACGTCTCTGGTTCGGCGTATTTTCTCCACCCGAGTGTTTTTATAATTGCCTCAAATTAAATGAGTTCTGTCCTCTGTCTTCTCCTTCGACCTACAGTACACCCTTTCAAAATAAAGGTCCATCTCCTGCAGGAGACGTGCGAGCAGCTTCGTCCCGGGTTCAGGGTTAGAGGGTCGGAGTGTTTTCATCCGTCTGAAACTCTCTCTCGGTCCCCTGAAACATTTCTGCCGGGGAGATCCGGTCTGGGACGTCTGGGACGTCTCGGTTTAGAGAGATTCAGACCAAACTGAGAGAAAACATCTGGATACAGAACCAGCAGAGACCCAGCGTTAGTTCCTGGGTAACTTTAACGCAACAGCACGGCTACGCCAGCGTTTCACAGCAGGTTCCTGCGGAGTACTGGTCAATATTCGTAGAAAAAGTAAAGAGAAACTCAAGACTCTATATTTCAGGCGCTTCTAGAGACGAGATACTGGATCTAAAACCAGACGGCGTCACTCAGAGTTTCATAAAATAACACGACCGAGGATCTGGGGGAGACTCTCCTGGACCGATCGGGTGTCTGCTGACGGGAGACGAAGATGGATGAGAGGAGACGACGGCCAGAACCAGAACCAGAACCAGAACCAGAACCAGAACCAGAACCAGCCGCATATACAAACTG
>NC_084591.1:9394721-9432221 GCF_033807715.1 Cololabis saira
CGTATAATCTTCACAAAGTGTAATGCAATTCATGTCATGGGTAGTGTATTTTGAAGGATCAAATACTCAACATCCCATATTATCCATTTTACATCGTGCAAGAAATGATGGTCGTGGCAATCAAACTTTGAAAATGGACTGTGCGCAGAACCACATGTAGCATTTCTCGACGGGTAGCATGGATCGACAGGACACCGGTGTTAATTTCTTGCATCCCGTTAGATTTTGCCCTCTGTTCAAGTACTGTTTCAAATGTTTTTGAAACGACAAAATTGAGACAATTAGTTTGTTTGTGTGCCTTTACTTTTATTTCTTATTATTTTATACTTATTATCAATCCAAAAATAGTGATAAATTGCTGACATTCATCCTGCAGTGGCAGTGAGGTGATTAATATCTTACCTGAATGCATGAAGTGACAGGAGCATTATTTGATAGGATGTTAATAGTAAGTAATTTACTCACGATCTATTACTAATTCATAAGTTATAGGTATAAATCAATAACATACAGTTAACAAGTCATTTATAACTCGTTAATTAAGCTTGTAAGTTATCTATTGGCTTTCTATAAAGGCACAGTTATAAATCCTTAACAAACTGTTAACTGTTATTTAGCAAGTCATTGATAACTCATTAAGTTTATTAATGTACTATTATAAGGCATCATTATGAATCCTTAACAGACTGTTAACAAATACTTCACAAGTCATTAATAGCTTATTAATTAACTGTTTACTAATGACCCATTAACTAGTTATAACTGATAATTATTATAAAGTGTTACCGCTCTATCAAATTATGGTTTAATATTGATTTAAAATGGATAATATGGGATGTTGAGTATTTGATCCTTCCAAATACACCCATGAAATGAATTTCATTACACTTTGTGAACATTATACGATAAAGAGAGAAAAAAAAAACAAATTCTATCACTTTATTTGATATTCATTCAGTCATTGGCCTTTATTTAACCAGGCAGGTCATTAAGAACACATTCTTATTTACAATAACGGCCTGGCAAGAGACAAGGACCACTTGGGGGGAAAGGAAGTGGTTTAGGGAGTAAAACACAGTAAAACTGTAGCTCTACAAAGGTAGAAAACCATTAGGTAGCATTTTTTGATAGGGTAGCAAAAATCGATAGATAGACGCTATCGGTTTATGCGGCGGTAGCATTTTTCGACAAAGCAGCAGAAATCGACAGAACACCGGCGGCGAAATAAAGGCTATTTATGTTAAAATCAGCTGCAAAACTTTCGGATTTTTCCAAATGTATGGCTATTTATGTTAAAATCAGCTGCAAAACTTTCGGATTTTTCAAAATGTATGGCTATTTATGTAAAAATCAGCTGCAAGAAGTCAAGAAAGAAGGTCAGTTTTAAGGAATGGAGAGATAACAACAGAGTTAACAACAGTCTAAGTGTGTTCAGAAAAGTCTGGGACCCCCCTCTGTAAATGATGATTGGAGAGGTTAGCCATGATAATTGAAATCTGTGTGTCATATCCCTGATGTGTGTGTATTATCATATAATGCGCAGTAGATGAATGTGAAGTGCAATGTTGTCTGAGGAAATGCGGTGTTGCATGTGGTGTCAAGAGGAATGTGCATCTATGTTTTCTGTTGGTTTTGTATGGTTTCTTTGTTTTATTTTATTTTCTCGTTGTGTTCACGGTTTTGTAAACGGTCATATTATGGACATGTTAATTGCTTGATCAAGTGATGGAAAAAATCAACAAAAAAAGTTTAATCGCAAAAAAAAATCAGCTGCAAAACTTTCGGATTTTTCCAAATTTATGGCTACTTACGGTACTGTACTGCCCTTAGTTTTCAGCAACTTGTGCTTTTTATTATTTTACCTTCTTTTCTCATAATCTTATCTCATTGTATTTGTTATTTACTGTTTAATTGTGTCTTGCCGCTTTTAATGTCGAGGTAAAGCACTTTGAATTACCATGTGTTGAATTGTGCTATTTAAATAAACTTGCCTTGCCTAAAATCAGCTGCAAAACTTTCGACTTTTTCCAAATTTATGGCTATTTATGTTAAAATCAGCCGCAAAACTTTCGGATCTTTCCCAATTTATGGCTATTTATGTTCAAATCAGCTGCAAAACTTTCGGATTTTTCCAAATTAATATATATTTTTCTGTTTTATTTCTATAAATCTGCAGAATTTCTCCCTGATTTTTACAGATAATGAAAGACGGATATAATAAGATTGATTTTAAGAGATATAAAGTGTTGGAGCCCGGGTTTTCTTGCTGGCACTCACCGGCCGGGTCGGAGCGCAGCTCCCCGAAGCCCTGGCCGCCCTTGGGGGGGCCCTTGGAGAAGTAGGGCCCCCCGTCCAGCCCGTCCAGGACCTGCTCCATGTAGAAATCCCCGCCGGCCTTCAGGCCCGCGCTCTTCAGAGAGAACTTGTCCTCCATGTACTCCATCATCCTGTTCTGCAGCGGAGCCGCGGAGCTGCTTTCCCTCTGCAGGAGGATCTATGTCTTTATAGCTGCAAAGACTGTCCTTAAAGAGAAACCCCCCTAAACCCCCCCTCCCAACTCCTCCCATTGAAACCAGCAGCGGTTTGAGGCGAAGCCAGATTCCAGCTGGAATCGAACCGTCAGCTGATCGGAGAGGCTTTTCAAGAAATAAATAGATGCGAAAAAAAAGGTTTATAAATGTAGTTTTGTAAAACAAAGCCCAAAAACAAAGCCTCCAAAACTGTTTCCTAGGGGGGGCCACTTCAATTATTGGGGTGGACAGCAAAACTAAAAGCCATCATTTCAGGATTTTATTATACTGTTGTAGTATACAGACTCAGAAATACTTTTTTTTTTTTTTTACTTTCTAACTTGTCTGCATATATATTAATGGTTAATATCATGTTGGTAAAAACCTAAGGCATATGCATTTTTAATATATATCATATATATTTTAATTTATTATTTATTAATTTATTTTACTAATACATATATATATATATATATATATATATATATATATATATATATATATATATATATATATATATATATATTATTTTTTGTATATATATATATATATATATATATATATATATATATATATATATATATATATATATATATATATATATATATATTTATTGTTTTTTATTATTAGGCTCAGAAATACTTAAAGAAACGCCGACTGATATGCATTTTGCCCAAATGATTTGGGATGAAACGCATAACTGAGATAGAATCTATGTGACTGGCAAGTGTTTTGTTGTCTTTTTTTATTGAGGCCAGTGTGGTGGCCAGAACATTTTTTATTTAATTTTTTTTTATTTGATATTATAGAATATATAGTTATTTTTTCATATATAATAATATATATGAATATATATTATATACATATATTTAATATTATTTCTAATATATTTTGTTGCACATCTTCAAAGATTACTATCTAATTTTTAAAGGAATGTTTTATTTATATTTTATAACATTTTAATTTATTTTTGAAACCATGGTTTTGGTTTCTAATTTAAAATAGAAAAAATATCTTAAGAAACACAAATAATCAGAGTTTTTAATGTTTCAATCAATGTTTTTTAAGTGGAGGACTGTCAGTGCATCGACCTCCAGACTGGTTCCTGACCCTAAAAACTGAAAAGAAAAGGTGTATAAAGTACTTATAAAGTAACTAACTAAAAGTAGAAATACCAAAACTGAAAAAGACTTTGGTAAAAGTTAAAGTCACCCATAAGGAAATGACTTGAGTTAAAGTCTTAAAGTAGCTCACATTAAATGTACTTAAGTATCAAAAGTATTTTATAGTACACATGAAAAGAAGCAACACAACAAAAAATTATCCTTCCTTTGGTTTTTTTATTTCACTTTCAGGTGAATGAAATGTGGTATAGAATACAACAACAAAAATAAACTGTCTTTCTTGCAAAATATAATTCTTTGATTATTTTAATTTGCAACGAGTAACGAGGTGGCAAATGTCAAAGTGACGAAGTAAAAGTATATGTTGTAACTTTTAAATGTAGTGAAGTAAAAGTAAAAGTCCTGATTAAAAAAAAACTCAAGTAAAGTACAAATCCTCAAAAGAAAACTGCTTAAGTAGTGTAACGAAGTACATCTACTTCGTTACACTACTTAAGTAGAAGTACATCTACTTCGTTACTATACACCTCTGGTGAAAAGGTTTCAGTCTCCTGATAAACCGACTGTTCTCCTCTGAGCCCATCAGGGCCGGTTCTGGTTCTGGTTCTGGTAAAACATTATGGGATGCAGCAGCGACCTCGAACCCACGGAGGTTTCCTGACCCCAGAGTCTGGGTTTGATGTAGAAAATCACCGAGGAATCTTGATAAGCAGAACCCAGAAACCGCAGGACTGATAACCATCTCAGTAACTCCCATCCCAGAATACTAGGACGTCATGAACCCCCGTTACCATGGTAACGAGTGAAGAGAGTGACGTCACGATCAACTGATCCAAGATCCACTCCCCTGAAAAAACTTACAATTAAGTTTTTATTAATTATATATATATATATATATATATATATATATATATATATATATATATATATATATATATATGCAATAATGTTTAGAATAAAGAAGTAAATAAATAATAATATTCAGCTGATTTAATATAATATATGAAATTTTAAAAGTAAATAATTTTTTTTATTATGAGAAATTGGAGGCATAATACCTCACACATGTACATATGTATATGTGTGTGTGTATATATATATATATATATATATATATATATATATATATATATATATATATATATATATATATATATATATATATATATATATATATATATATACACACCAAAATTTAGAAAATCAGAATACACTTTTAAGGTTTAAAATCTTTATTCTATTCTGTTGAATTTATTTATTCATATACTTTTTATACACTCCAATTCATTAAATTAATTAATAATGAATATTGTGATGGGATGAGGAGTTATTTACATATAAATCGTTCTAGTTGACGTCTCCAGACAGGAATTATCTCTGATCAAATACTTACTCAACGCAATTTAGAAAAATCTGTTTCTTTTCATCTTATTTTTGTATATTCTCTGTTTTATTGATTTATTTATCAAGGCCATAATTTTAATGCTGTGCTATAAATCAATACTAACATTTAGACTTCAAACACACCCCTAAATCCAGCTGAAAGGTGATCAATGTTTCCTCTTTTTTCTGCAGCAGCTATTTCTGTCTCCTTAGTTGCACTTATTCATTTCAACTAATTACACGTCTTCTTTCTGAAACCATCAGTCCACAAATGTTCTTTTTTGTTTGTTTGTTTTCAGTATGTGAGTCAGATGTTTGCAGAAACAATTTAAATGCTTTTCCAGGAAGCTGAAGCCTGAGATTATGTTAAATAGACCACACAGCGTTCCGTTGAGGTTCTGGATGGGGCTGCTGCTGCGCCGCCATGATGCTTTTACCGACGTTAGCATGTTCAGAAGGCCCGAGCAGAGCCGGTTCTGGCTCCAGATGCACCGATCGATGCAAGTTTTACAATGTCAGAATAGGACAACAAATTTGCAGTTTGCAAGGTGTGTCCAAAGGAGATACCCCAAGGAGGAATGTTACAAAAGAATTTCAACGCAACGAAGCTGATAAGACATTGGAAAGTTTTTCACACGAAGGAGTATATTGAGTTGCTAAAGTTGGCTGCCACTAAAGCTTGAATTAAGGTTCTGTGTTAAAGCAACGCAGAGCCTACGCCGTCACACATACACGAAGAAAAGAGCGTTGAAAGTTCACGACTGCTTCACGAACCCAAACCGGAAATGCGTTGCTACCAAGCAAACCAATCACAGCCCTCTCGGTCTGCGTTGGGTCTGCGTCGCCTCGACGCGTAGACATTTTTTGGGAGGTGAAGTCAGGCACGGCATGGCATGCGCTGTGGGGTGCGCATCGCGGCGCACGCCGGGCGTCGATTTAGCGCAGAACCATAATCCAGGTTTAAGGCAGAGAAAGAAAAGTAGCAACGCCGCTAACTCCACTGAACGTAACAGAGACCCATAAACAACAGCAGCAACAGCAAGAAAAATAAAGAACTACATGGTAATGAATGCTTTGCTCATCAGCCGCTTTCTGTTTTAGCAGACATCGGGTTTAAATGCGTCGTTAGCTGCTTAGATCGTTAGCTGCGTCGTTAGTATTTCACTGATGAAATCCTGTCGGAGTTATAACGGACTATAAACATCCAAAGCCTCATGTAGGACGACAGTCGTGTCAGTCGGCTTCATTTGGAGTTCTAGTGTGAAGAGTTTCCTCACAAGAGTTTCCTCACACGCGGCGGATGCTACCGCTAAAGCTTTCACAAAGCTTAATAATTCATAATACATTTTTATTTTAAGATTTGATTCCTCTTTCCACAGGAAAACTAAAGTTTATAGTTTACAACTTGTATCAACTCTAAGAGAGTGACATGTCTGCTGTTGTGTGTGTTGGTGACATGTTGTACTTAATTATTACCACAGGAAAGCTGAAGCTAATAAGCTACATGAGTCTAAATAATCTCTAAGAGTCTCTAGAGGGTGAAATATTACTCATTGCCTCAGTCTGCAATAAAACAGACAATTCATGATACTTTCTCATCTCCTAATTTTGATACCTAATAATACAATGTCAGTGTCATGTACATGAGACAACAATATTGATGAATTTCTGGATTTCACGCTGTGATCGGTGATCGGCAGATACTGCTTTTGGAGATCGGTTATCGGTGATCGGCCCTGTATAATGACAATAAAAGTATTCTATTCTATTCTATTCTGTTCTATTCTATTCTAAAATCCTGATCGGTGCATCTCTAGTTCTGGTTCGGCCCGGGGTCAGCGCCGGTTACCTGGAGCCGCAGGAGGACTAATCAAAGCAAACAGCGGTGCTCTGCGGTAGCGGGGGGGCCGGGGGGGCGGGGGGGCTATCGGGCCTCCAGGAGGACCGACCCGGGGCCCGGCTCACTCCGGGGGGGACCATGTGAAAAGTTCAGGGCGGTGAACTGGACCTGGTTCTGTCTGGACCAGCCATAACAGCCGACGCGCGTGGCACTGGGATCTAGGGCTGCAACGATTCGTCGACGTTGTCGACAAAAATCGATAATCAAAATTGTCAACAATGAATTCCATTGTCGACAATTGTCGCCAGACGTGTTTTTCCAACGGAGTGAGGCGTCTCACTTCAATACAATCTGCAGAGAGTCGCACATGCACCATAGCGTCTCAGCAGCTGCAGGTAATAAAACTACAAAAGTTTGGGAGCATTTTAGCCTCGATACGGCGAATAAAAAGATGACTTCGGAGTGTTGAACGAAACAGACTCGCCTTGGTAAGATATTAAGCCTATTTTCATTTGTTAAATTAATTAATTTCATTCATTAACTTTGTTTATTTCATGTTATTTATTAGTATTATTTGAGCGACTATTTGAGCCACAAAAGCTTGTGCAATGATGACAATGATGGATTTGCATCTAACTTTCAGTCAGGTGACAATGAACTGTCAATTATCCATCAAACTCCACAATGATCATGTTAACATTAAAACAGATAGATTTGTCTGGACATTTCTCTTGCGGGACGGGAGAAGACACTAAATTAATGCATCTCTATTATTGTGCGCCGTGCGGGCAAAAATTCTTTTGCAGTTTGGAGTTTTGCAGATTCGGGCGGGAGCTGGATGAAGAAAACAGTCCCTATAGCAGGGCTCTAGTACCACATAATTAAAGCAACATCATACAAAATTTTTAAAAATTGACTACCGTATTTTCTGGACTATTAGCCGCACCTGCATACAAGCCGCATCCACTCTATTTAAAAAAAAAGATATTTAGCCGCAGATATTTATGTTGTTAGATTAGATATTTACTACATGTACAGAAGGATTTTGAACTGTAAATGATGTACATGTTTGTACCTAAATAGATCTTTCCTAACAGTGTCTTTTAACACGGCAGCAACTTTGCTGATTAAAACGGGACAGAACCAAGAGAAAGAGAAAATAACCGGTATTTATTTATCTATTTATCTGTTTGAAATCTGCTTCTACCTACTTCTATCTGCTAAAGAAGAAGTAGCGTATTCTTTGCATTTATTTTGTCTTAGTTTTGATTCTAATTCCGGTTAGAGCGCCCCGAGTGGTGGAAGAAAAATCCACAGAATAGCCGCACCTTTGTATAAGCTGCATGGTTCAAAACCTATGAAAAAAGTAGCGGCTTATAGTCCAGAAAATACAGTAATTATCCGATTAGTCGACTAATCGTTTCAATAGTCGGTGACTAGTCGACTATGAAAATAGTCTCAGGTCCCGGGACCTGAGAGTCCAGATCCGGAGCCTCGGGGGAGCGGGCCGTGCCAGCCTGAAGCCCTGGTTCTGTTCTGTCTGGGCTCTAATTCAATCTCCTGAACGTTTTCATTTTTTGGCTCGCCACAAAAACGCGGCTCGGACCTGGAGTTTGTTTTCCCCCGAAAGCTCAAACTGTGCGAAAGTTCTGCAGAACTTCTGGCTCCGACCCGACGGAGGAAGAATCCCGGAAAGTGAAAGCAGCAGCTTCTTTTTAAAAAAAGTTTGGTTTTCATTTGTTTTGTTTGTCTCTCGTTGTCGGAGCAGTCGGCATTCCTGAGCGCTGACGGGACCCAAACCCGGTTCCCTGGACCGGGTCGTCTGGGTTCACGACGACGGGCCCGAACCCGGTTCCCCGGACACACGTAAAAGTTTTCCTCCGGATCAGAACCTGGAGGGGAAGCCGGGCCGGTCTCGGGTTTAAGGATATTAAAACATCAAAATAAAGTCTGAAAAATCAAACAGATTTCTGACTTCAGGAAGATTCAAAATCACCTGAGTTCAGAAGCTGAATTCAGTTAAAGTTTCATTCCTCCTCCGGAGACGAAGCAGCTACTTCAAGTTATCTAAAGTTGCTTTCGTTAAGGAAAATTATGCATAAATATCGTCGTCAACGAACCTTTATCACCTGAGGAAAACGAGACGCAAAGAAAATGCTGGTCATGTGACGATAACGATGATTAAATATATAATGCAATATCGTCGACAAATAAAAACAAGACTAAAATGTAGATTACAAAATAAAAACTCAGCTAAAATGTATCGTTGACCAAATCGAGACGAAATGTTCTAACAAAGATCCTTAATCTCCATTTTTTTTAGTAGTTTCCTCTTTAAACCAGTTTAGTTTTTAGATCTTTGGATCTTTGGATCCACTTTCCTACATAGACGTGGAAAAGAAAACCCAATGTGTTGTGGAAAAAGAAAAAGATGGGGAGAAATGCGGAAAAATAACCTAAAACTAGACTAAAATGGACAATTCTGACTAAAATAAGACTAAAATGCTCAGACTTTTAGTCGACTGAAACTTGACACGAATAAAAGGAGAATGAACGTGACTAAAACTAATAAAAACTAAAATTATAGTTTGAACCGACTAAAACTAGAATTGAAACAGGCTGATAGAAACAACACTACATCCATCCATCCATCCATCCATCCATCCTAGTCGACTGAAACTTGACACGACTAAAAGGAGAAAGAACGCGGCTAAAACGAATAAAAACTCAAATGAAAGTTGGTGAAAACAGTTGGATGTTGCATCTCTGAGGATTTATTTGATTTAAAGGTTCTGACGGAGCTGCAGCGGAGGCTGGAGGTCACCCCGGGGTGATCGGGGGTCTCCTGGCTGCAGACCAGGACCACGTCCCGACCAGCGCCGCCTCCACAACAAAGACCCGTCAGCTTCTGTTGCCCCGGAGTGAAGGACAGGAGGAAAACAAACAGCCGTCTGGCCGCAGAGCCGCTCTGACGTTTGTTTTGACATGGGTGAACTTATCGTTTCCAGGGAGCGAGACAGGGAGGAGGGTCCCAGCGTTTGGGGGCGTAGACCGTAGTCCGCCAAATTTAAAAAGGTTCAAATGAACAGTCGGAGCAGATCGGGCGTCGTTTGGACTCATCTTAATTCATCTTCAGAGGAAGTTAAAACAGGATCAGCATCATAACTAACGCCTCATTCTGGCGTTAGATGCTGTAACTCCGACGTCTGGCTCCTAAAAACGTCTAATCCACATGGAAACACGTTAAATGAGGGTTTTATTCCCCAGCAGAAGGGAGCAGTGGGAGCTTTACGGGGTGCTACTTGTGCGGCGCCCCCCTCTTCTTGCCGCCCCCCCACCCCCCGCTCAGCTGGACGGGGGCGTCGCGGAAGGAGATCCGGTCCTTCCTGGATGGCGCCGACGCCACTCTCTTCAGAGGAGGAACTTCTTCTCCTGGAAACAAGAAGAAGAAGAAGAAGAAGAAGTGATTATCCGTGTTTTGTGGAAGCAGTGGTGTGAATTTAATCCAACCACAGACCTCAGATGGAAACCAAATAACGAGGATGTTGGAAGCAGAAACTAATGATGAGAAGCACCATTGTGTGTGTGTGTGTGTATGTATGTGTGTATTAGGGCTGGGCGATATATCGAGATTTTAATATATATCCATATATTTTCAAACGCGATATTGTACGAGACAATATCGTTTATATCGGATTTTTTTTTAATTTTTTAATGATTTTGATATAGCTTATTTTGTGACAAATTGACTTGAATGTTTTATTTGAGATTTGCACAAATGTTTTGTTATTTGCACAACTGTCAACCTCAGTGGAAAAGTCTGCCTGTTACTGTCTACATTGTATTAATTGCACAGTGTATTTTAATTTAATTGTTATGCAGGAAAGGGATATTTGTTTTATTTTATTCAAGAAGCATTTTTATTCTATATATGCAGGCAGTTTATTTTTATTTCATTTGTTTTATACATTTTGATATTGTGCAGACCTCTGTTAATAAAGGAACCTGTGTGACATTTGGCACGAGGCTTTGTATTAAAACTGACTGTTTTTTTAAGGGTTTGGCTCTGAAAAAAATGAAGCTAGCAGAGATGCTATGCTATAATGCTTTGGGGGAAACCCCAATTATGGCACAGAAAAAATATCGAGTATCACCATTCAGCTAGAAAATATCGAGATATGACTTTTGGTCCATATCGCCCAGCCCTAGTGTGTATGGAGGAACAAACTCCCTCCACCTCTGCTCAAGAACTTCTACCACTGCACAATAGAGTGTCCTGACCTGCAGATGCACGGTGTAGAAAATGGTAGAAAATTTCCTCGCAGAAATTTCGAGAGCTGCTGCCCATTTGTGTACATTGCTGCATTTTTCAGCAATAAAGGTGAAGGACTCAAAACTAAGTCCGACGACACCACCCACGACTCTGAAAGTGTCTATCTGGTGTGCTGCATGTGAGAAGAAACAACTGCATCAAGACTGCCCAGTGGATCATTGGCTCCCCGCTCCCCTGCATGGAGGAGATCCATTCCAACCGTCTCCTCCGACGGGCCAAAAACATCCGAGACGACCAGCTCATCCAGGACACTCTCTATTCTCCAGCTTCTGAGAGGCGCACCGACCGGCTGAACAACAGCTTCTTCCCCACGGCAGTGAAGAGACTGTTACAGGACTCATAACACCAGTTTACCTTATGTAACCTTATGTAAATACCAGATACTACACATTTAGCACCAGAGTTAAGGCCATGAACTGACCTTTTTATGAATTAAAGGAGTCTAAATTGATTCAAACTTAGTTTCCACAATTTTAAAGTTCAGTAAAAAGCTCAAAAATTATGAGACCTGACGTTTTTAAAGGTTTTTCCAGCTATTCTCATGTTAAAATGACCAATTCTGTTCCAATAAATGACCAAATCAATCATATACATATATATGTATGTATTTATGTATGTGTGTATGTGTGTGTGTGTGCGTGTGTGCGTGCGTGCGTGCGTGTGTGTGTATGTATGCATAAAACTGTCAACATTCTGGCAAAGTTAAAAAGTAAGAGTAAACTCACCTTTGGACTTAAATGAAATATAAGTATGAAATACTGGTTGTGCTGGAATAAACAGGAAAGATGAGCTTCTGTCATGTGGAGGCTTGTTGGAGAGTTACGTTGAGAGAGGACGGGTTTGGGCTCGGGGGCAGCTCAAAGAGCAGGTTTCGTTCCCAGATGAATAGTAATAATAATAAAAAACAACATGTTTGAGGAAAACATGGGCTGATAAACAGGCTTTAACAGAAACAGAAAGACGGGTCCTAACGTGGGACAGGTGAGCTGTGTGTTATCGTTCTGCGTATCCGAGGCCCTGGAGCCGCCCCAGGGGGGGGTCCAGGATCTCCATCAAACTCTGGTTCTGGTTCCTGCCTGGATGCTCAGCCTCTCCTGAAACACGTGAACGGCTCCGTCTGCGGGAAACTGGTGTCCTCTAAATCCAAAACAGAGCCCGAGTCCCGTCGCACGTGTTATTATTCCCAGAACAAGTTGTTCTGTTATTAAAAGGTACGTAAATAAACATTCGAACCAACCGCTGTGACCAAACAAATCATCTTCAATCGCTCCGGCCCCATTAGAGCCGAGCGGCGGGCCGAGCCGCCGCGGCGGACACGGGACGCTAGCGGTTTCCTCTCACATGGCAGAGCGCCGGGCCTGAAACAGGTTTTATGGAACCGTCCCAGCGAGCGGCGGGGCTCAGGTTTCAGGTTTTGAAGCAGTTTACGGAGTATTTATGTGGTTCTCTCAGCTCTTCCAGCCTGGAAGTTTCCCTTTGATCGTCTGCGCCACTTCAGACGTCTCGACAAATGCGGCTTGTTTACCGGCTTTTACGAGCCGCTCGGGTCAAATACACGATTCCTATGGCGCTTTTTTTACTAGTACCTACTCGCCCCGACTCAGCTCCCATTCACTCGGTTTGGTTCTTTCCCACTGGGTAGGGTCGCCACCTTTCAGAAATACAAATAAGGGACGCCCCGATTTCAGCAGTGCAGGCGCCAAAAAAAAGGGACATCCCCAAAACTTCTAAACTGCATAGAAATGTATTTATTTTATATGAAAAAAGTCAATGCTTTGATTTAAAGTTGTAAGTGCTTTAATAGCATTGAACTTGCAAGACTGTACAGACAGCCAACCATATAGCAACTAAAATAGCCTCTTATGCTATGTATGTCCACATCAGCCCGGATGTAGAATATAGCCTACAGGTGAAGAATATGGTGTAAAAGTTAATTTATTTCAATAATTCAACTTAAAAGTTGAGACTAATACATTACATAGTCTCATTACATGCAAAGCAAGATATTTTAAGCCTTTATTTGTTATAATTTTGATGATTTAAAGGAGCTTGAGGCAGGATTTATGAAAAATGCGTATACGTTTTAAGTTTTCTAGTAATAATGTCAGATGACGCGTTCCAAACCAAAAAGAATGAGCCCTCTAGCGTGTCTCCGTTGCCTTGAACAGGCTGTGTGCTGCAAAATGTGCTGCAATTCTGGGCCCGAATTTCCCGCGCTGTCCTGCGGATGTGACGTCAAATGACGCTGCATGCACGTTCTCCCCGTTCTCCCGTGCCGGCTTCACTGTTGGCTGCAGTACCCCCAACGGCCGTCGTGGCGCTAATGAGTCTTATTTCTTATTCTTGCCTCATGCTCCTTTAATTGTTGGATTTCATAAAATATTCTAATTTTATGAGATTTTTCATTTGGGGTTTTCATAAACTTTGAGCCATAATCATAATCAAATCTCTCATTTTTTAACTTGATATCCAGCAGCACATCTATCATCTCCTCCAGGTTCTACATCTTTAGTGTTGTTGTCTTCTTCGTTTAGATACACAATCAAATACGTCACAGCAGCTTCACTCCAACCTCCTACTTCTGCTCCAGGAGCTGAATTGTAGTGGAAAAGAAACCAGGCCGCGCTGAGATGAGTACGTTCTAGTGGAAAAGCGCCATTATTTTATTTCCCAGATTCCCCTCAAGTAGACGTCTCCTCTGATGGATGTTTGATGGCGAACTGACACCATGATACGGCTAATCAGATATCTGATTGCCCCGGTCTTTTGCACGTACAGGACCTCATCTTCCAATGGGGCCACATTTTGCACGAGGCGACGCATTTGCTTGGAAACTAGGCCTGTGTTGAAAAGATCGATTTTCCGATTCTAAATCGATTGTTATGTCTAAAGATCAATTTTTTTATTTTTTTTTTTTCATGTCTATCATGTCTATATTTCATTACTTTATATACTTTCTTGGGGTTACATTTGCATAAAATGCTAAAAACCCAATTCTCATAAAAAATAAAACTGATTTCATACGTCTCTGTTTGTTGCTTGTTCTATCAGCATTCTGGGAGCTGATTGGTCCTTACAGCATCATTAGCTGCCAATACTTGCTGTTGGATCTCAATATAATACTAGTTTTAATATGTTGCATAACTACAGTCATATAATTCATGCAACAGCTCAAAAACATTTTTAATAACACTAACCCAAACCGATATCGGAATCAGATCGAATCAAAGCGTGATAATCGATTCGGAATCTGAATCTGTAATTTTGTGAATAAAGTTTCGCCTTTTTTTCAACATTTCCACTTTATTCACAAAATTTTAACTTTTTTCTCAACATTTTGACTTTTTTTATCAAAATTGTACTACATTAATCTCGAAATTTCGCCTTTTTTCTCAACATTATAACTTTATTAACAAAATTTGGACTTTTTCTCAACATTTCGACTTTTTTCCTCGAAGTGCATAATGAAAAAAAAAAAACTTCCTCTAAAATATTATTTTTATTTTTCTCCTGCCTGCCCGTACAAATCAGGAGCGAGCAAGAGAAGAAAAAAGGCAAAACACGCAGAAACTGGTGCTTCAATTGAAGGTGGGTTTGTTGTTGAAATAAACCTTTGTAGCACAAACACCTGAGTTGCCACTCAGAAAGGAATCTGTCTCCATCTCTGTCTAGACTGGAGATTTCTGTTTTCCCAGCGTGCCTGATGAACATTTATTGAACGCCTTGTTAACGGCCTGTGCATTCACCTCTGTTGAAAAAGAGTGGTCACATGACCAGTTGGTCGTATCTAAGCTACAAACTTTAGCCAATATATAATAAATTGGTTGGAGTTGTATATCAATTTATATTAAGAAGTTTGACTATTGTTTAGCTCTGATTTCCAACCTGCTTTCAGTTTTTTGTGGGGGATTGAGGTGGTGGAGGTAACTTTCTTTTGATAAGTAATTGATCGCTATTTGTGACTTGATTATTTCAGTTTTAAGTTTTTTTATTTAATATTTATTTATTATTTCAGGTTGATTTTTTTTTTTTTTATGTAATTTGACTCATACAGTCAAACTACTGTAGACCTGAGGTCTGCTCAAACTGTCAGCTCCTAAATCAGGGCTAAAAACATTACTGTTTACTGAAGCGTACTCTTAAATTAAATACTTACCTTATGTACTCTACTGCCCTTACTTGTGCTTTTTATTATTTTACCTCTTTTCTTATCATTTTATTTCATTTTATTTGTTATTTACAGAGGTGTCAAGTAACAAAGTACAAATACTTCGTTACCTTACTTAAGTAGAAATTTTGGTTATCTATACTTCACTGGAGTAATTATTTTTCAGACGACTTTTTACTTTTACTCTTTACATTTTCAGCAATTATCTGTACTTTTTACTCCTTACATTTTAAAAACAGCCTCGTTACTCTATTTCATTTTGGCCTTTAAAAAAAAACTATCCAGTTAAATTGCTCCATCCGGATAGAGTGAATTTGGTTGTGGTTGTTTCAGATGTTCTTGTCCAGTTTTGTTCTTACATCCGTTCCCTCAGATTCCTGCAACTAAACTTGGATGTTCATTCCAATAAAGGTTAGGATAAATGATAACATGCCTCTGAAGTTTGACTTTTTGCACCATTACAATACTTATAGGCAACTAGTCATCATATCTCCTGCTCTCTGAAACACATGTTAATGCTCAATAGTACACATATATGGTTCTTTAATATATTTGCATTATACTAAGATGCATTCATTTTCAATGGCTTTTGTCCTTAATGGCTTTTTTTCCCCCTTACATTACTTTTACTTTTATACTTTAAGTAGTTTTGAAACCAGTACTTTACTTGAGTAAAAAACTTGAGTTGATACTTTTAAACTCTAGTATCTATACTTCTACCTGAGTAATGAATGTGAATACTTTTGACACCTCTGGTTATTTACTGTTTAATTGTGTCTTGCTGCTTTTATTGTTGATGTAAAGCACTTTGAATTACCTTGTGTTGAATTGTGCTATACAAATAAACTTGCCTACTTTATCTACAGTACATTTGATGTTATTGACGGGTTGTCAAGTTAAATGGCATGTTGTGATACGGTCCTTCTGTAGCAATGATACATTTGGGATGGGGAGAGGTTTTAGGGGGGGGGGGGGGCCCAGTCTGGTCGGGGACGGCCCTGTACATCCCCGCTCGGTAAGTGGCGCTGCGCGACGCCAACAAAGAGCCTTTCTTGCTCCCAGCCAGGAACAACGGGCTGCTTGCTGTGAAGACGCTGGCCGCCGCACCTCGTGGAGATCATCCTGGGATCATCACCGGAATCCAATTAGGCCTCGTTAAGGCGGACAGGGCTCCTCTTCTCCGGGATTCCTGAGCCGTTTAATGTGGTCATCTGCTGTCAGCCCGTCAGAGGCATCTTTGTGGCCCGGGCTGCCGGGCCCCCGCCGCCTCCACAGAGGGGCCAGTCATCCTGCGTGTCCCCGGCTCGACCCCGCCGCGACCCCCCCCGCCCGGGAACCTGTGACCTGGGACTCACGAGGCCACAGGCCTGAACACACCACGTTTACCTGTTCAAGTACCACAATTACAAATATACTTTACCAGATCTAATAAGCTGGTACCAGAATATACTAATAAAAGTACATTTTTCCATAATCAGCAGTAAGAATACCCTCATCAGCCGAGCTCCAGGTAATAAGACGCTAGATTAGCTCGACCTCCGTCAGCAGCAGCTGGAACTCTTTAATGTTGGATTCACACCGAAAGCGTCAAAAATCGCCTGCATCGCACTGCTATATATATATAGCATGCACATCTTCAGTTTCCTATTTCACCATGGATCACACTTTGGGAAGACTTCTTTATATTTTAGTGGTATTTCCGCGTAGATAAGAGTGAGTTTGATTCTCTCTTTAACAAGGTTGGTCCTGGATCAACAGCAACCATCGTTGCATCTGCGGTGAACACTGACACACTGGGTCGGAGCGGATTTGGTGTTTTGTGATTAATAAGCACGGTTTTTAATTATTTTGCTTTGGATTGATGTAGCAAATAAAATCGTTCGGACCATCCAGCCCCTCAACCATCAGCAGTTCAGGTAAAAACGGCAGTCAAATCAGCAAAAATGTCAGTTTGCTGGGTGAAATATATTAATTCCTGATAAAATAAGTTTGTTTGTGCACAGCTCTGCTCATGTATGCATGTGAGTGAGTGTACGTTTGTATGTACATGAAAGTACAATCTGCATTGAGGCTTCTCGCTTCGGGAATCCCGGTCTGTGATTGGACGCTGCCTCAGATTTTTCAACTTCAAATTGACGCTCTGGACGCCTCCAATGTCTCCTACGCCTCTCGACGCGCGCTTTCATAGAAGATGAATGGCAGCCTATGATGCCCGTGACGCTTTCAGTGTGAATTCAATTAAATTCAATTCAATTTTATTTGTATAGCGTCTAATACAACAGATGTTGTCTCTAGGCGCTTTCCAGAGACCCAGAACATAAACCCCCGAGCAATTATTACATAAACAATGGCAGGTAAAAACTCCCCTAGTGGGAGAAAAGCCTTAAGCCAAACAGTGGTGAGAAAACTCCCCTTTAGGAGGGAAGAAACCTTGAGCAGGACCTGGATTATAAGGGGGGACCCTCCTGCCGGAGGCCAATCCAGGGTAAGAGGCCGTGCGACGTGAACATGTGTCGTCACGATTAGGATTTCATCCAATTCAGGTTCAAGAGACACGTTTATTATCTGTCTGTAAAACAAACATGTCATTAAAACTTAAAGGAGCATGAGGCAGGATTGAGGCAGGATTTATGAAAAAAATCTGTATACGTTTTAAGTTTTCTAGTAATAATGTCAGATGAAGCGTTCCAAACCCAAAAGAATGAGCCCTCTAGTGTATCTCTCCGTTGCCTTGAACAGGCTGTGTGATGCAAAATGTGCTGCAATTCGGTCCCAAATTTCCCGCGCTGGGCTGCGGATGTGACGTCACATGACGCTGCATGCGCGTTCTCCCCGTTCTCCCGTGCCGGCTTCGCTGTTGGCTGCAGTACCCCCAACGGCCGTCGTGGTGAAGGGTGGCGCTAGAGAGTCTCATTTCTTTAAAGGAGCCTCAAGCTCCTTTAAACTGATAGAGTGAAGACTAGGGGCCTCATGTACAAAGAGTGCGTGGATTTCAACGTGGAATTGTTGCAAAAAAAAAAATCTGATTCTCAAAACTGTGCGTACGTGTATGTGTGTGTACGTGTGTATGTGTGTATGTCAAAATAGTTCACTAAATCATCAGTTCACTAAATCATCATAATATAACTGCCTACGCAGCAGCCCTTAAAGAAGCCCGGTCCACCTATTATTCTAACATCATTAATAGCAGTCCAGGAAATTCAAAACAGCTTTTTTCCACCATAAATCATCTCCTTAATCCCAAAAACCAAACCCATACAGTCTACAGCAGAACACTGCAACAGGTTTCTTGTATTTTTCAAAGACAAGATCAATTCCATCAGCTCTCAGGCTCCCCAGCACCATTTCTGCCATCTGCCTGCCCTCAACCTGCACCTTTTAGCACCTTTACTCCTGTCACACAGACCGAAGTTGAGAGTTTCATCTAAAAAATTAAACCCTCCACCTCCACTTTGGATCCCATTCCTACAACATTCATCAAATCCAACCTGTCTGTTATAAGCCCTCTTCTCACACAAATAATAAACCACTCATTAAACTCCGGCCATTTACCGCCGTCACTCAACACTGCCATTATCAAGCCTCTCCTGAAAAAACCTAGCCTCGACCCAGAATGTCTCTCCAACTACCGGCCCAGTTCCCATCTTCCATTTCTGTCCAAGGTGCTTGAAAAAGCTGTTGCCACACAGCTACAGGAACATCTTCAACACCATTCACTATTTGACATTTTTCAATCTGGTTTCCGCACTGCCCATGGTACAGAGACAGCATTATTGACTGCGTTTACATTCAGTCAATGCAGTTAATAACCCTTTTAAAACCGGAATATTAGCAATAACCCGGTTGCGCACGGCCATGTAAACACCAATAACCCCTTTGAATAACCGGAATTTGCTCATATTCCGGTTTTTAAAAACCCGAATATGACCCCTGGGTTACTCCTTTTCTAACGCGAATATTTGGTCAGGTATAGTCTAACGGGTTATTCCCATCACAAGAAACAGGAATTTGTCTTCTGCACATGCTCTTTTCGCAAAGAATCTTGGTCTTTTGAGTCCAGGAAGTTCTTATAAACACGGAGAAACCAAGACCAGGAGGAGACTAATCACTTCATAAATGTAATGAAAGATATGAACGTTTTGGCATTTGTAGATGGTAGAAAGTACAGGGATAGCGAGATTTACAAGAAGGTGAGCGAAAAGTTGCGCGAAGCAGCATTTGTAAGAATGCCAGACCAGATCAAGCACCACTGGAAGACACTGGAAAAAGAGAACTACAGGGCCGAGAAACGAAACGACTTCTAATGGGCTGTTCATTATCCGCCGTGCTGCTGTTATTGTTGTTGTTCTGGATTTGGATGATGATGGTCATGACGTTCTCACGTCGCTGGTTTGATCCAGATATCCCAAATGATTAATTACCATGTAAACAAGGATAACACTGTTTGCTCACGCATGGAAACGGATTATTCCCAGTGTTTTAGTAACCGGAATATTAGCAATAACCCGAATTTTAACTGCATGTAAACGAAGCCATTGAGGGTAACCGATGACCTTTTCATCTCCGCCGACTCTGGATCCCTCTCCCTGCTCTTCCTCCAAGACCTTTCAGCGGCTTTTGATACTGTTGACCACCATATCCTCCTTAGCCGTCTACACACCGACACTGGTCTCCATCACTCCACACTGGACTGGTTCACCTCTTACCTTGCTGACAGGACAGAGTACGTCAGCCTGGGATCTGTCCCAAGTCCCAAACAGCCCCTGTTACGTGTGGCGTCCCCCAGGGATCTGTCCTAGGAACTCTCCTCTTTATTTTGTACATGCTGCCCCTGGGTCGTGTCATCAGCCGACACGGCATCTCTTTTCACTGCTATGCCGATGACACTCAGCTGTACCTCCGAACTGACCCCAACCTACGTCCCACCCCAGTCCTCTCATCATCACCCACTCAAGCCCTCTCTAACTGCCTGGAGGAGATTAGGGCGAGGATGAGTCACAACTTCCTTCAACTGAACAGTTCCAAAACTGAAGCCAAACAAACTGGCCCCCCTCACCAGGTCCAGTCATCACCCATAACCACCATCTCCTTCTCCGGTCAAGACATCCCCCTCTCTACCCCTGTTACCAACCTCGGTGTGAAGCTGGAACCACAACTCACCTTTGTAAACCGCATCAAACATCTGTACAAAACTGGCTTTTTCCACATAAAGAACATATCTAAAGTCCGCCCCTTCCTCACTTTCTCCGATGCAGAGAAACTCGTCCACGCCCTAATCTCCTCCAGGCTCGACTACTGTAACAGCCTGCTCCTCCATATCCCCAACAAACACCTCCAGAAACTTCAATTCATTCGGAACTGTGCTGCCCGAACTCTGGTGAAAACTCGCAAATACGACCATATAAGCCCTATTCTCCAGAACCTACACTGGTTTCCTATAACCTCAAGAATCCAATACAAGATCGCCCTCATCACCCACCTCTGCATCTACAGCAATGCCCCTCAATACCTCCAAGACCTCCTGACCGCTCACTCATCCACCCGTAACCTCCGGTCACAAAACACCAACCTCCTCTATCAGCCCAACTCCATGGGAGACCGAGCCTTCTGCTCCGCTGCCCCCACATCTGGAACTCCCTCCCTGAACACCTACATCTGGACCTGCCTCCCTGAACACCTACATCTGGAACTCCCTCCCTGAACACCTACATCTGGACCTGCCTCCCTGAACACCTACATCTGGAACTCCCTCCCTGAACACCTACATCTGGAACTCCCTCCCTGAACACCTACATCTGGAACTCCCTCCCTGAACACCTACGTCTGGAACTGCCTCCCTGAACACCTACATCTGGAACTCCCTCCCTGAACACCCACATCTGGAACTGCCTCCCTGAACACCTACATCTGGAACTCCCTCCCTGAACACCTACATCTGGAACTCCCTCCCTGAACACCTACGTCTGGAACTGCCTCCCTGAACACCTACATCTGGAACTCCCTCCCTGAACACCCACATCTGGAACTGCCTCCCTGAACACCTACATCTGGAACTGCCTCCCTGAACACCTACATCTGGAACATCCTCCCTGAACACCTACATCTGGAACTGCCTCCCTGAACACCTACATCTGGACCTGCCTCCCTGAACACCTACATCTGGACCTGCCTCCCTGAACACCTACATCTGGACCTGCCTCCCTGAACACCTACGTCTGGAACTGTCTCCCTGAACACCTACGTCTGGAACTGCCTCCCTGAACACCTACATCTGGAACTGCCTCCCTGAACACCTACATCTGGAACTGCCTCCCTGAACACCTACATCTGGAACTGTCTCCCTGAACACCTACATCTGGAACTCCCTCCCTGAACACCTACATCTGGACCTGCCTCCCTGAACACCTACGTCTGGAACTGTCTCCCTGAACACCTACATCTGGAACTGTCTCCCTGAACACCTACATCTGGAACTCCCTCCCTGAACACCTACATCTGGACCTGCCTCCCTGAACACCTACATCTGGACCTGCCTCCCTGAACACCTACGTCTGGAACTGTCTCCCTGAACACCTACGTCTGGAACTGCCTCCCTGAACACCTACATCTGGAACTGCCTCCCTGAACACCTACATCTGGAACTGCCTCCCTGAACACCTACATCTGGAACTGTCTCCCTGAACACCTACATCTGGAACTGCCTCCCTGAACACCTACATCTGGAACTCCCTCCCTGAACACCTACGTCCACCCCAGTCTGTGGACACTTTTAAAAAGGGGCTTCAAACTTTTTTGTTCAGGAAGTCTTTTCCTGGTCTTTTATAGATGTCTTTATTGTCTCTGTGCTTTTACGTTTTTACTTCTGGTTTTTTATGTGTCTTGATTTTATTCCTTTTTGTTTATTTTGTTTTCTGGTTTCTGTAGCACTTTGAGATTATTTTATGAAAAGTGCTTTACAAATAAAATTCATTATTATTATTGTAAAACCTCTAATAAGTGTATAATAGAGCTGGGTATCATCACTGACCTCCCGATACGATACGATTCCGAAACACTAGGTCCCAAGACGATACGATTTCCGATACGATACGATTCGATATCGATATTCTGGTTACAATAAGGGAATAACATGATCCTTCCACGCGCCACGTCCGGCCAGAGAAACCCCACCCTGCCTGGTGAAAAGAAGCAGCCTGCTCACTCCTCAATTAAGGAGGAGACTTGAGCTCAGTGCAGGGCCTCCCGGGGTTGGTAGATGGAACAATGCCCAGGACTGACTTAGGTAGGAGTACTGGGTGATAAAATGGGGGGAAAAATCGGGATTTAAAAAAAAAAAAAAAAAAAAAAAAAGTTTTTTTTTTGTTTTTTTTTAATCGATACTTGGATTTATGTATCGATAATCGTTCCTACACATGCATATCGATAAAATATCGATATATCGATATTTTTAACCCACCCCTAGTGTATAAACTGCAGTTTTGTTACGTATGAATCCCCAGATCCCGGTCTCCCTGTGAAGTGTTGCGTTGGGGTGGAAGGACTCACTCGTGGGGGTCCAGGAGTTTCTGCGGGCCGCCGGGTCGGGAGGATCCAAGTACCCGAGGTCCGCCTGCATCTACCGAACACAGAAACACCGACAGGTCAGTGATGCGTCCCACTGTACATGAGAACATGAAACAGGCAGCAGCTCTGCAGTCTGGACGGGGGGGGGGCTCCTCCTGCCAGGAAACAGAACTCAGTCTGGGCCATAAGAGCTGCGGTTCCTGACTTCAAACAGCTCCCTGCCATCGGTAGCGCTGGCAGGCACCAGGCGGACCGCAGCAGAACCGCAGCACAACCACACCAGAACCACACCAAAGTGACACACGGGTTTCTGGAAAGGCCCCCCCCCCCCCTGATGTCAGAGCTGATGACACGGCTCCAGGAGAGGAGACCTACATCACGGCATCATGAATGGAGACGCTGCACAACCTTCACACGAGCCCCGGGCAAAGATCCCGGGCCTGATTATTAACGAGCTGCACCTCCCCCGAGCTGCACTCACCACGAGCTGCACCCGGCCTCCGCTCAGCACCCACGGGTGGATCTCCGGTAGGAACGGCTCCCTGAGGAGGAGCAACAACCTTTATTAGTGGGATCGGCAATCAGTCAACGATCCACATCAATAAACATCAGAGGGGGGGGAAAGGCAAACTACACTTATATATATTATATGTATATGTATATATATACACAGGACTTTCTCAGAAAATTTGAATATTGTGATTTTCTGTAATGCAATTACAAAAACAAAAATGTCATTACATTCTGGATTCATTACAAATCAACTGAAATATTCCAAGCCTTTTATTATTTTAATATTGCTGATCATGGCTTACAGCTTAAGAAAACTCAAATATCCTATCTCAAAAAATTAGAATATTCTGGGAATCTTAATCTTAAACTGTAAGCCATAATCAGCAATATTAAAATAATAAAAGGCTTGTAATATTTCAGTTGATTTGTAATGAATCCAGAATGTATGACATTTTTGTTTTTTTAATTGCATTACAGAAAATAAAGAACTTTATCACAATATTCAAATTTTCTGAGACAGTCACACACACACATACATGCATACATGCATACATACATATGATTGATTTGGTCATTTATTGGAACAGAATTGGTCATTTTAACATGAGAATAGCTGGAAAAACCTTTAAAAACGTCAGGTCTCATAATTTTTGAGCTTTTTACTGAACCTTAAAATTGTGGAAACTAAGTTTGAATCAATTTAGACTCCTTTAATTCATAAAAAGGTCAGTTCATGGCCTTAACTCTGGTGCTGAATGTGTAGTCTCTGGTACTGGTACTGGTACTGGTACCGGTACCAGTACCAGTACCAGTACCAGTACCAGTACCAGTACCAGTACCAGCCTCTGAGGCCACGGATATGAGCAGAGACAGATGAGCGCCTCACCTGTCCTCTCGCCCGTCAGCCGGACCAGCCAGAGCAGCCGGGGCAGCTCGGGTCCGGTGCCGGGTCACCTCCGTCCTCCCGGTCCTGTTGGCCCGGCCCAGGCCCGGCTCGGCCCGGCCCAGGCCCGGCTCGGCCCGGCCCAGGCCCGGCTCGGCCCCGGCGCCTGCAGAACACGACAGACCCGTTACTCCAGCCCCGACCTCGGCTCTCTAGAGGATGTTAGCGGCCCGTCGCCGGCCCAACAAATCAACAGACATTCATGAGACCCATCTGTGGGAGAGTCTGACATGGTTCTGGTAATCACAGCCGACCCGGGATGTTTCACATTCCTGTAAAACGTTTACGGTGGCCCAAACATCCAAAGGGAGGCATTTCTGCGGTTCTTCGGTGAAATTGAATCAAAGCAACAAGTTTGTCACGAAGAGGGAAAGTGAAAGGGCCGCTGATTTACGAGTTCTGCTGAAATCCCATAATCAGGGTCGTAATTCAGAGTAAACATTTGAATTGCCGTGACAGTGAGGCTGCTGTGGACGGGGGTGCGAGCCGCTGATGGGTTCTGACAGCGCAGCGCTGGAACTAATGACGCATTTATTTAAGCAATTGCCTCGCTTCTGCGGAGAAGCTGTAAAAGGAAGAGAGGAGCGTTGCAGTTTTCATGTGTTCGTTGAGGAGCCGCAGTAAAAATGTCGGGTGATGGATGACCCCCCCCCTGGGACCCCCGCCAGCCCCCCCTCCAGGCCCCGGGGCGATGAGGGAAAGGAAATGGCTGCTAGCGCTGCCTAAACCTGAGCGGCTCAGAGAAATCTGTGCACATTACAGCCCTGGATGACTCTGACATATATACACACACATATATATATATATATATATATATATATATATATATATATATATATATATATATATATATATATACCCACATTTATATAATATATTTATCATTTATATAACATTTATACAATAATTAATATAATAATAAACTTAAAGTCTGAAGCATTTGCACACTTTCATACGGAAGAGTATTAGGGCCATGCAGGAGAAAAAATATTTGAGAGGGGAAGATCTTTTTTTATTGTGCACTTTGAGAAATGTCGAGATTAATGTTAAAATACAATTATAAGAATAAAGTCGAAATTTTGTGAATAAAGCTCAACATTAATCTCGACATTTCGTCTTTTTCCTCGACATTTTGACTTTTATTTCGAAATTGTACTTCAACATTTTTCTCAACATTTCGACTTTTTTCTCACAAAGTGCCCAATGAAAAAAAATCTTCCGCCTCTAAAATATTATCTTTATTTTTCTCCTGCCTGGCCCTAATACTCTTCTGTACAATTGCCCACACCGTCTCCAGCAATATTGTTGCTCACACAGTTGTTTATTTTTAATTTTTGGAGTAATAAAAAAAACGAATTACATTTTTCCAACCAAATTCCCTCCATCTTTTGGAGCTGGTTGAGGTGTGTTGGGTCTTATTCATGGGTGCCAATCCTTATTTGTAGTTTTATGAAGTTTTTATAGTAAAAACATATATCTTGAGCAGAAAAGATGTTCTCAGCGACCCGTTGGTGGAACCGGTCTATGAGTCCTCGTGGGACCTGAAGCAGTTCTGATGGTCTTTTCTCAACATTTCAACTTTATTCACGAAATTTTGACTTTTTTGCCTGTGTTGAAAAGATCGATTTTCCGATTCTAAATCGATTGTTATGTCTAAAGATCAATTTTTTATTTATTTTTTCATCATTAGATTACAACATTTGGTATTTTTTTGTTTATGCCTAAAAAAGGACAAGAGAATAACTGCCATGTTTTTACCTTTTAAATATTTTTAAAAGTATGAAAACATTAAAGTTTTCAGTTATAATTGCATAAATTGTCTATATTTCATTACTTTATATACTTTCTTGGGGTTACATTTGCATAAAATGCTAAAAACCAAATTCTCATAAATGGGAAAAAATAAAACTGATTTCATCCATCTCTGTTTGCTGCCCTGGATCTGTTTGATAATTCTGTTTCTGAAAGCAGTTCTATCAGCATTCTGGGAGCTGATTGGTCCTTACAGCATCATTAGCTGCCAATACTTGCTGTTGAATCTCAATAAAATACAAGTATTCATATGTTGCAGAACTACAGTCATATAATTCATGTAACAGCTCAAAAACATTTTTAATAATACTAACCCAAATCAATATTGGAATCAAATCGAATCAAAGCGTGATAATCGATTCGGAATCTGAATCTGTAATTTTGTGAATAAAGTCAAAATTTCGCCTTTTTTCTCAACATTTCAACTTTTTTCTTGAAATTGTACTTCAACATTATTCTCGACATTTCGACTTTTTTCTTGACATTTTGACTTTTTTCTCAACATTTTGACTTTTTCTCGAAATTGTACTTCAACATTAATCTCGACATTTCGACTTTTTGTGTAGTGCGTAATGAAAAAAAAATCTTCCTCCTCTAAAATATTATTTTTATTTTTCTCCTGCCTGGCCCTAATACTCTTCCTCACTTTCATGCACGAGTCGCTTAAAAACAACTAAAAAAGATAAAAAAATCCACCTTATGGTTAAGCTCCAGTAGCTCTGCCCCCCCCAACTATAAGCCTGACCTCCTGGACCCCAGCCCAGTCCTCCTCCAGTCCCCCCCCATTCCCCCCCAGTCCCCCCCCAGTCCCCCGCCAGTCCCCCCCCCCCCCCCCCCCCCCCCCCCCCCCCATCCCCCCCCCCCCAGTCCACCCCCAGTCCCCCCCCAGTCCCCCCCAGTTCCCCCCCAGTCCTCCTGCAGGACATCAGGGACGGGGGGGGCAGGAGTCACGCCTGTTAAGGGGGGCTCTTAAGCACATTAAGTGATCTGGTCTCTGCTGGGAGGTTGTGGGGGGGGGGTCTGGCCTGCAGCTAACAGAGATGAAGGAGAGGCCGTGCTGCCCCCCCCACCTCCACCCCCTCCAAGTTCTCCATGGAAATAAACACTTGGGACGAGCCGAGCATCAGAACCGCTTCATGGACCGCTTCCACCAAAGGGTCGGTGAGAACATATTTTCTGCGCTCAAGATTTCCGTTTTTAGTGTAAAAACTACATAAAACTACACATAAGACATCCTACACGATGTGAAAGTGTCAAGTAAGATGTTAGTAAAGTACAACATCAATAATGACATGAATAAAAAACTACAATAAAAGTAAAAATACGATAAAAACGTTGGGAAAAGGTAGTCAAATGTTTATGATTGATAACCAAGTGTAACATTCCTTTGATGCCAACAATCTGCATACTTGGAATATTCCCCAAATACACTGTCAAAACAACAAAGCAATGGAAAATGACTGATTTTGGACTTCTCCATGCAAGAAGAATGATGTTGAACCCCCATCACTTGATTATGGAAGAAGGAGCTGATGACAGGACTTGGACTGGAGAGGTTGACTTATACTGTCAAAGGTTAACAGACAGAGTTTATAGATATTCGGGACTTATTTATGTCTTTCTTGACCAACGAAATGGATAACAATAACTGAATAACAAAACTTATACTGGCGATGTGAATGTGCTGATCCTGCATTTTAATTTTACTTTTACTTTACGGCACTTTATCAGTTCGATGTCTGTAGTCATTCTTCATTTTTTTTCTTTTTCTTTCTGTGTGTATGTGTGATTGTTTGTATATATATATATATATATATATATATATATATATATATATATATATGTGTGTATGTATACATATGTGGAAAATGTTTGTACATTTGGCATAAGTTTTGATATACATGTTAAACTTCAATAAAAAATATTGTTAAAAAAAAAAGAAATACGATACCGATACCAATACCGATAAAAGCTCCTAGAATAAAAGTACATAAGGTAGACACGGCGAGAGATCGGTCCAGAACCTGGAAGGAGCGATCTCCTCGCGTCTTATAGCGGGTACGAGGGACCATGAGCAAGCTCTGCTCACATGATCTCAGCCTCCGAGATGGAGTAGTAGGTCCTGGATGTAGGAAAAGGCCCGACCATGCAGAGCTGTTAATGTCAGGACCAGGATTTTAAAGTTAAAAGGGCCGGGGAGCCAGTGGAGACCTGAGTTCTTCAGATCCCGTATACCAAATATTTAAAAAAATATTGAAGAACAAGATAAGATGCTCATTAAGGCCCCGTTTACACGTAGCAAAAACAGTGGTGTTTTCATGCGTTTCGGCCGTTCGTTTACACGAAAACGAAGCTCAAAGTCACCAAAAACGATAATTTCTGAAAACTCTGGCCAAAGTGGAGATCTGCAAAAACTCCGTCTTCACGTTTGCTTGTAAACAGAGAGAAGCGGACCTTTAGGCTTCAGAACGTCACATTACAATTTGTTTGTTCCATGTAGTTACTCCTCTCATTTGTTGATGTTTTTCCAGGATTCTGATTGGCTAGCATGACTTTATCTTCTCGTTACACTGCCCCTGTAGGTTTGGCTGCTCATAGCACCGTAACAGCGTATTTATGCGGGTTTGTGTAAATGAAGAGATTTTGAAAACGATCTGATGTAAATTATGGTATTTTTCAAAACGTAGAGGGGTAAATACCCGGCTATGTGTAAACGTGGCCTATGATCATATTGTATGACTGTTTATGTAAGTGTCAAAACTTAAATAGATAATAGGTCTATGCAGTATATTGAATGTTTTCAATATACAAAAAGTATATGAAATGTTTCTCTTTTACTGGATTTACTGCTCTGTATTGGTATGTGTAGGAGCTGACAGAGGTTGATTATAAAAGGGTAAGCATCAGCCTACACCTTTTTGGTCTTGTTTTATTTATACATTTTGGTCTAATGCAATATTAGCATTAACTTCATGTTTTTTTTGTTTTTTTCTTTTCTTCCATTTCTTTTGTAATTTAATTCTTTTTTTGGAAATGACCGAAATAAACAAACAAACTGTCAGCTCCTTTAAATCCAGGCTAAAAACATTACTGTTTACTGAAGCTAACTCTTAAATGAAATACTTACCTGCTGTACTCTACTGCCCTTACTTTTTAACAATTTGTGCTTTTTATTATTTTGCCTCTTTTCTTATCATTGTATTTGTTATTTACTGTTTAATTGTGTATTTCTCTGGATTTCTTAGTCAAAGACAACACCAAGATTTCTAAGGCTTGACTTGGATGAGACACTCAAATCACCTAGAAACTGGCCGATAGCTGGATGTTCTGGCGCCCCACCGGGCCGGAGCAGTCAGGGCCGTGAAGAAGCACATTATTCTAGAAAAGGATAATTAAAAAAAAAGGCATTTTAACTTTCTACCGTGAGAAAACATCCGAGACATCTGCCCACGTTCCCGGGAGACGGCCCGGGTCCGAGCTCGCAGAGCTTCAAGAGACATTCACGAGCCTCGTCTCAGACCCTGAAGGCCACACGAGTTTGTTCCACGACCAGGTCCAAGCATGAGTCGGGTTCAGACTTCTGGAACCTCCACTGTGAAGCACGGTGGTGGAGGGATGATGCTACGGGGAGATGATCTGCACCAGAACTGTTGTACTGGTCAACTGTAGAACTGTTGAAAGTAAAATAATCCAGGTTCTGGAAGTCCAGACTTGAGTGAAACAGAACAACGAGACTTTAAGAAAACTCTGCATGACTCATGAACTTGTGGGTTTGATGCCGATTGGCCGAAGGGAAAGTGGCTCAAGGGCTTTCCCGAGATCTGAACCGCAGCAGCGGAGGATGTTTACGTTAATGCGTAGGTGTTTACTGGTCCGTCGCTGATTCATGCCGTAATTGGATCCCTGGGTGCTGGAAAAATCCTCCCTACCCAGTTTCAGCCGGGTTTTAGTCGCCGGACGTCCTCACATTTGTGCGGGTGGGGCTTAATGCAGGTTCTGTGGCTGCTAAAACAACCCCAGACCATCACAGCTCCGCCACCGGGCTTGAGAGTGGGTATGACGCAACATGCCTCCACCCAAGTGTGCGTGTTGAACTCTGGACTCCAATTGACCCTTTGTCAAGCCCCGCCCCTGTTGCCAGGTCGGACCAAACTGTCGTCTCTCCTGTCCACTTCCGTTGTAAAAACTGGGTATTTCATCACTTTATTTCTAATTACTGTACCCAAAAAAATCAACAGCAACTAGATATAAATAATAAGTACTTCAGTTATCGTGGAGTGAGTTTAAAAAAACAAGGTTTTTTGATGAGTTTAGCTGATAGCACGGTCAAAGGTGTGACCGCCCACGTAGCTTTATCGTAATTTACGGTTGGTTTTGGGATGAAATGTATTCCTGTGGTTCTCTCTGGGTAGCGGGTGTCACTTTTACCACCGCTTAACCATTTTAAGATAAATAAATAAACGCGTTCATGGCTGCCGAGCTGACTTTGTTTTGGAAGTACGGACTGGATTTCTACCCGTTTGGGGATAAAAATACACTACAAGTGTTCCTTTTACTTATACAAAGTTAAAGAAATAATCCAGTGATTTAAACTTCGATACAAGGCAAGTAAAAACTAAGCTTTTTCCATTGATTTGAACGAGAGACAGTTATTTTGTCCAACCGGATAAACCGGCTGTAGCAACGTCAGGTGTTTCTGATTGGTCAGTTGGGGACCAATCAGAAGGCTGACAAAGGGCATCTTGATTTTTTTTTTTTTTTTTCCCAAACTTTATTTAAAAGTTTCAATCACAGTCAGAACATTGACAGTGGACAATACAAAACAGTCAGGCATCAAGGAATTAAATAAACAAATATAGTATGAGACATAAAGTGGATGACGTGCATAAGTAACATAAATATAATAAAATAAATGAAACTAAATAAAAAGAAAGAAAATGGCAGGGCATATATTAAATTTCTCCAAATATTTCTTCAATTATGTTAACAGTGTGTATACATTTTTTATTATCAATTCTTTTAATACATTCAAGGTAGTTATTGAAATCAATTTCAAAAGCAGGAAAGAAAGGTCGACCTTTGGAAAATTTGGTTTTATGTATGTGGAATTTTTCAATTAGAATTATCAGATTAATTAAGTGTTGCATTTTCCTATCTTTATTATTATAGTATAACAGTATATCTTTGGCAAGGGCATCTTGATTTTAAACATTTCCCCGATGGATCAATGACTCATCTAAAGCCATTGCTGATGTCGTTCCCTTTTGGAATTAAAACACACCTGAATGTGTCAGAACTGCTGCATTAATAGAACCGATCATTATTATGATGTCATTATTTTTATTCGTGTCCCACAAAGAGAAGAGGGGGGTCCTAACTTTTGCACATGACTGCGTCAGATTCGGCTGCTCGAACTTCAATACAAGGCAGTAAAAACTAAGCTTTTTCCATTGATGTGAACGAGAGAGACGGATGTTTTGTCCAACCGGATAAACCGGACGTAGCAACGTCAGGTGAAAGCTGACAAAGGCTCAATTGGTTTTAAACAATTCCCAGATGGATCAATGACTCCTCTAAAGCCAGTGCTGATGTCGTTCCCTCTTGGCATTAAAACACACCTGAATGTGCAAGAACAGCTGCGTCAATCATTATTAAGATGTCATCATTTTTATTTGTGTCGTGCAAAAGTTAGCGGGGTTCTAACTTTTGCACATGATTGCGTCAGATTCGGAGACCGTTGGACGCTCACGGTCCGGATAGTTGAAACGGGTTTTCCCCATCGTGTTGGTTTGTCCAAATTAAGAAAATGAAGATGTAAACTGGTAACCTCGTGGTTAACTAAGGAAAACCGTTTGTCTATTTATGCTATTTAGGAGCATCGCTGCTTTGAAATTAAAAATTCCGACGGGAGGAATGTACTTTAAATGTCCTCAGAAACCCCAGAGGACTTCAAAACGGCTCAAAAGAGGAGCCTCGCTTTGTGATTTTGTTTCTTATTTACTCGAACGTGCCATTTAGTTGGGAAAAATATAGAACTGCATCATGGGACGTGTTTGAAGAGCGGGCGCTAGTCGGGGCGGGGGTGAATCAGTCGGACTGACTCAGCGTTTTCAGGCGGACGCCGGCGTCTCCTGAAACATATAACATGAGGACAGAGTCCTCGCCCCCCCGCTGCCCCCCCGGCCCAGCGGAGATCCTGGAAATAGAAACCCAGAAATTGAACGCATATGAGTGGCGGTAACCGCCTCGCGGAGCGGCGTGTTTTGGGAGGCCGCTGATAAACACGGCGATTGTGTTTCAGCTCGACTTTGGTGACGACCTGAAAGTGTGAAATCGAGTTAAGTGTTCAGAAGTTCTCCGAGACTCGGGCCGAGACCCAGGTCCCTGGGAGGTGGGGGATCTGCCGGGGGTCGGGGTCGGGGTGGAGGAGGAAGTCTGGGGGGGGGCGTTGATGGGGAAGTACGAGTCGAGATGCTCGGAGATGCACATCACCAGTTTTTGCCTTTTAAGAGTAGATTTCTCATGGATCTGGAGTCCTAGTCCCCCCCCCCTTCCCCCCCCCCTGGGGTATGTAAGCTGATACCCATTTCAAGTGGGTTACTCATGTCCAGCACATCCACACAAAGAGCCCGGATAAAATAAACACGCCGCGTCAAATATCTTGGAAAGAATCTGTCATGGGTTTGGGGCTAATCACCTCCAGAAGGGGCTCGACTGCGAGCCTGAAACGTAAGCCCCTGCCGGGGAGCGCCGGCTGGGCTCGCGCTGGCCGGGCTGGCTAGGCCCGGGGCGCTGGGATCTGGAGGGGGGGGGGGGGGGTGCCTTCAGCAGGTCACGACCAGGGGGGGGAAGCGTCGGAACCCGGGACCGGAGCCCTGCGAGTCGGCTTCTGTCGCTGCCGCCGTCGGCGTCATGGCCGCCCCGTAAAAAGGCGGCGGGAGTCGTCTCCTATGAGTTTTACGGGACCCGACTGAAGAGGTTAAAGCCGAACGAGGGAGGACCTGCTCAGCAGCGAGCGCTCATGAAACCAGCGGCTGGAGGAGACGCTTATCCACCAGCACCTACTCGTCTCTACTCATCTCAACTCGGCCTGGTTTCTTTTCCATAACAACCCAGAACTTGGAGCAGAAGTAGGAGGTTGGAGAAGCTGCTGTGACGTATTTGATTGTGTGATCTAAACGAAGAAGACAACAACACTAAAGATGTTGAACCTGGAGGAGATGATAGATGTGCTGCTGGGTCTGTGGCTTGTGTTCGAGTGAGAGAAGCTTCAAGTGGCGACACTTTTTAATTCTTTTTAGTTTGTCTCGGCGCTGCTGAAAAGTCCGTTGGGAGCCGCGAGCAGCTATGAAGTGACAGAGCTGCTGGTGGATCTGGTCGTTCCTTATCGCCCTGAATCTACTCGGCACGTTAGACCCCTAGTGGGAAAGAATCAAACCGAGTCAAGACCAGCCAAGCCTGGTTGAGTAGTTACTAGTGGAAAAGCGCCACTAGATTCATGATCCGAGAACTCGGGTTCTGTTTGGTGAATCAAGACCAGCTGACTGTGTTTTGGCAGTTTGGGGATGAAAAATACGCTGCACCTAGGGCTGGGCGATTTTGGACAAAAATAAAATCCCGATTTTTTTCTCTGAAAACCCGATTTTCGATTTCGATTTCAATTTTTTTGGTAAAACTACAAAAGACAATGGAATAAATTGTTTCAAATATTTTATCTTTATTTTTAAAGAAAAATAGCAAACAAATTTCCCTATTGGGAATGAAGTGCAATTGAAAGATACTGTAAATCCTCCTTGAGTTTAGTAAAGTGACAACATTTACAATTTTCTTGACCAAACAAAGATGACTAGACGAGCTCTGTCTGCAGCCAGCTGCAAAAAAGGAAAATCAATTTTCCGATTTTCCTTTTTTAACATCGATTTTGATTAATAAATCCGATTTAGATTTAAAATCGAATAATCGCACAGCCCTAGCTGCACCCTCACGACACTACAAGTGTTGCTTTGTACTAATACAAAGTTTAAAATAAATAATCCAGTGATTTCAATTTTGATACAAAATAAAGTAAAAACTAGGCTTCTTCCGTTGATGTGAACGAGAGAGACGGCTGTTTGGTCCAACCGGATAAACCGGATGTAGCAACGGAGGATGATGTTTCTGATTGGTCGGTCAGGGACCAATCGTCAGACAACAGTCTGCACACCTGCTGATGGTCAACATGCTTCTTTTTCTTCACCTGTCTTTCTTTCGGTTGCTGAGAGTTTGACGATGAGACGATTAAACTTGGTGTTTTTGTTGCTCGCTTATATCCTCCTTTTGTGATGTTTTTGATGCTTATTATTACTGACAGTGGTGGACAGTAACGGAGTAAATTTACTTGAGTACTGTACTTAAGTACATATCCAGAGGATTTGTACTTTACTTGAGTATTAGATTTCTTTGGTACTTATTACTCTTACTTGAATAAATTTCCAAGACAAATATTTTTACTTTTACTCGAGTACATTTCTAGGAAGGCTGAAAAGTACTCGTTACTTTCAGGTCTGCTCTTTTTTCTTCTTCCCTAAAATCCTATTGGACACAAGCTGTTTTTGTCAAAGGAGGAGACCTATCACAGTGCAGGCTCTCCACTGGGATGTACGTAAATGGGAAATACGTCAAGCCTCCTCAAAACGATACCGCCAAAGTAGCCTGCGTTTGTCAAGACAGAGCCGCAACAAGTCAAGAGAGAGCTGCAACAATGGCTACGCCTGCTTTTTTTGTAAAGCAGTGGTCTTTGAGGGGGATCCAGACTTAGTTGGATGGTGCAGGTTCATTTGGTTTCAGTTCATGATTGTTAATAAACTCTGCATCATCTGCTGTCCTCTTATGATCCCATTCATTTGATTTGTTTTTGGTGTTTCTGCAGGTTTTATATAACATTGTGGTTCTAAAAGCAGCACATCAGTGCAGCTGGTTTCAAAGAGTTCATTCTCAGAAACAAGAGTTAAAAGATTCTTAAATTAATTTAGAAAAAATATAGTAATTTACTGATGTGGAAAATAAGAAATTTACTCTTACTCTTACTTTTACTTAAAGTAAATTTAAAAGCATTTACTTTTGGATACTTAAGTACCTTTAAAAGCAAGTACTTTTCTACTCTTACTCGAGTAATATTTTGACTGAGCTACTTTTACTTGTAACGGAGTAAATTTTTACCAGTAGTATTTGTACTCTTACTCAAGTACTGGGGTCAAGTACTCTGTCCACCTCTGATTACTGAGTAACGATGTTTAAACAATGATAAATGAATGTTACTGTGAAACCATAATAAATATAATCTGCATCAGTTTCAGGCAAATACCACTTCAAATGAAGAAAAATAAAGTCTTTAACAGAAAAACCCTGCAGGCGACATGAAGAACTCCAACGATGGACTTACAAGTGAAAAGGGTTAACACAATGCCAAGAGGGAAAGAGATCAGCGGCGGCCGTATGATCTCAGTTGGGACGGCAGCATCAGAGGAAGAGGGAAGCACGGTGGAGGAGGTGTGGTGGTCTGGGTTTCTGACGCAGCCACTTTTGTCAAATAGATAACGGCACTGAAGAAGGTTGTATACTAGGGGTGTAACGATACACTAATCTCACGATACGGTACGATACACGATATTGAGGTCACGATAACGATACGATACGATATTATAGCAGTATTTTTTTAACAACCTTGAATGAGGAACATATGACTGGAAAAAATTGTCTTTTATTTGAAAGACACAAAATACAAAACAATATTGTGCGTTTGCCCTATTGTTACAGTTTGTAATGCTTTATAACTGTTTAAGTTTTAAAGAGAAAGCCAGCCAGCCAACCATTTTCCACGAACTGAACTAAAAGTAAATGTCAGGTTTGCATTATGCATCTTCAGTTTCATACAAGTACAAATATTTTGCCAAAAACTGAATAGTTTCTCTCATGTATGATTTGACTTTTTTCTTTTCCAGAAATTTAACAACTAAAATTAAAGAAATAAATAAAAGTAAATAAATACATACAATTTTACATCCTAAAAAAGATTGATTCATGCTCACCTTATAAGTGTAAGAGGAGATTTATTTTTGTTAAGGTTATTTTGGTAATTCAGGGTTCATTATTTTATAAATATATTCTTTATATTCTGATGTAAATCAGGGACTATAATGACACTATTCAGTTTATCTGTAGTGATTAGTCTGTTTTAGATTGGGCGGAGTGATACAGCACTAGGTGCTGTGTTGATGTTCTAAAATCCTACACTGTTGAGGGACATTAAAGTACACTGGAACTCAGCAGAAGTTGTCCTCGTGTTTATCCTACTCACGACCAGAAAAAGGTTTAATTTAATAAGGTAAGGCCTAACTCTACACCAGACTTACATAAGTAAAGGTTCAGAGCTCAAAACAGGACCGCAAAACGGGACTAGTTTCTTCTGAGCGTAGTAAGATTTTGGTCCGCGGGTCGAGGCGCGGTCGCGGTCGCGGTCGGATGCGCATTACTAGTCAACACAATAGATTAATATTAATAACCAAATATCGCAATACAGTTTGTCACCTCCACGACACGTATTGTGACGTTTTTGTATCGCGAAATTTCGTGGCACGATATATTGTTACACCCCTAGAAGTATACACACACAAACACACACACACAGCAACTGAAAACAAACACTGGTTTTAAAGCGGCGGTACTATTTTTGGGACACTGAGGTTGAGCAGCACTTTTGTGGTCTTATTGAAGCTCCAAACTCATCACACACCTTCCTGCAGCCAAACCCATGTTTGCTTCACGTTACAAAGGTTTTGGGAGCTTTTTCCACCAACACGACTCCTCGAGACCACATCAACTCTTGTGAAAGCAGTAATACCCTAAACGACTGTGGCCAGCGACCTCCAAGGACACAGAAAGAAAATGACCCACAATTACTCTGATGTGCAGCTTTTTACAAACTGACAAACATTTACTGTCAACCAAAAGTTGCTTTCGCCAACGGAAATTATGACTAAATATCATCGTCAAAGAACCTTTATCACCTGAGGAAAACGAGACGCAACGAAAATAATGGTCATGTTACGATAACGATAAATATATAATGCAATATCGTCGACAAATTAGTATAAATTTGGATTACAAAATTTTAAAAAATTACAAAACAAAATAAAAACTCTACAAAATAAAAATGTTCTGACAAAGATCCTTAATGTCCATGTTTTCAGTAGTTTCCTCTGGTTTAGTCTTTAAACCAGTTTAGTCTTTAGATCTTTGGATCCACTTTCCTTCATAGACGTGGAAAAGAAAA
>NC_084591.1:9439721-9451721 GCF_033807715.1 Cololabis saira
GAAAATGTCTTGTTTTATTTGATTGGAAATATAACTTACTGTATGTTTGCAAGTGCTGATTTGCTGATTTTTTTTTCAGAGATAAAACTTTATATTTTATTATATTTTTTAAAACTTTTTTTCAACTTATTTTACAGAGTTTTGCACTTTATTAATTCATTTTTGGTTTAATAAGAGCAAAGTTTGCACTTAGAGCCCAATGGGGCCAATGTTCAATAAAAAAACAGCATATTTGAAATAATTTCTTTGCCTTTTGTCAATTCACAAAATAATCGTAATCGTAATCGAAAATCGGATTTAGAGAGAAAAAAATCGAGATTTTATTTTTGGGCAAAATCGAACAGCCCTAAACCGGAGTGATATGGTCCACATTCTTGGTTCTGGTGACCAGGGCAGCAGCGTTCTGGATCAGCTGTCTGATTGACAGCTAGTCAGACCTGTGAAGACACTGTTGCAGTAATCGAGTCCACTGAAGATAAACGCATGCATGAGTTCTTCAAGATCCTGCTGAAACATCAGTCGTCTGATCCTGGAGATGTTCTTCATGTGATAGAAGTCTGACTTTTAACTTGTTTTAATGTGCCTGAAGGTTCAGCTCTGAGTCCATGACTACGCCCAGATTTCAGGCCTCATCACAGGTTTGTAGCTGTAATAGCTGAAGCTGTGTGGTGACTCTTAAATGCTTTTTTGGTCCAAAAACAACAACTTCAGTTTTGTTTTTGCTCAGATGAAGATAAATATGGCAGATTCACTCATTGATTTCTTCTATCTATCCTATCATCTGAGCTAGCGGAAGCATGTAGATGTTAAATAGGAGGGGTCCTAGGATAGACCCTTGGGGAACTCCAGATGTGATTTTTGTTGATTCCCATGTAAAGTTACCTATTGACACAAAGTAGTCCCTGTTATTTAAGCTGGACTCAAACCAGTCAACTACTTTGCCAGGAAGTCCGGCCCAATTCTCTAGTCGCTGTAGCAATATACCATGGTGAACGGTGTCAAATGCAGCGCTGAGGTCCAATAATACCAGCACCATGGTTCTTCAACAGTATTTACGTGGATGTCATTGAACACCTTGACAAGGTCAGTCTCAATGCTGTGGTGAGCACGGAAACCTGACTGGAAGATTTAAAGCAGTTGGTCAGAGTTAAGAAGGTATTTAACTGTTGAAACAGCTTTTTAAATAACCTTATTGATGAACGGAAGATTGGAGATGGGTCTGTAGTTTAGCATCAACAATTTGTCCAGATTGTTCTTTTTCAGCAGTGGTTTGATGACTGCTGGCTTCAGGGTCTTCAGGGTCTTCAAGGTCTGGGAGGAGTTAACTATCTGAATCAGGACAGATGATGACGGGTTAAACATCGAGAGAACAGGAGGAGTTTAGCTGATCCATAATATTCTCCAGGTTTTTACAGTTGATTGGATAAAATTGTGTCATTTTGTCCCAATTGGTTTTAATTGGAGATATTGATGCACTGACTAGTTTACTAATCTTCTGATTTTCTCATTAAAAAAGTTGGTAAACTGATAGAAGGCCCTTGTAGATTGGAGTTCAGACGCTACCGACACAAGAGGGTTTGTTCACCGGTCCACAAACAAGTAAACAAGGCTTTTGTTGATGTTTTTGTTGATGATTTCAGAAAAGAAGGACTCCCTTGAATTCCTCAGTTGGAGATTATATCTGTGAAGTCTCTCTTTATAGATGTAGTGAACCTGGACTCAAATCTTTTGCCACCTTCGTCGGTTTTCCGACGCTTCCTTTATTCACTTCTCACTGGAGATTTCTTCTTACCAGAGACGGCGTTCACCTTAGTGCGTGCAAAGGACTCAATGATATCTGGAACTTTAGCGTGGAAGTCTCGTAGTTCATTTACCGAGTTACAGGTCAGAGTGGAAGTAGAAAATAGTATAAAAATAGTATAAGTATGGTCAGACAGAGCCACATCAGTCACCAAGACCTTGGACATGTTAAGACCCTCACTGATAATCAAGTCTAAAACAAAGAAATCATTGATTAGAAAGTGGTCCTGTGACCTGTTCTGGGGGAACTCCTGGGCCAGACTCCAGCTGACCCCCGTGACCCCAAACAGAAGTAAGTGGGTCTGCATGGATGGATGTTTGAGTGAATAACAGAACAGGTTTTGTGAGGACTATGTGCAGCTTTTGGTACCTGCTGAAATCCCCCGGTGAAGGGATTGGTGCAGCCACCAGTGGCTCAGCGGTCCAGGCCTGCTTTGGGCTCCTGGAGATCGGTGCTGGCGGTTGGTCCTGAGGGTGATGGTGGGAAAACGCCGGAGGCTGAAACACAGACGGTGGTCAACGGTAGCAACAACTTAGAATCTGAAGAACTATAAAACAGTCAACTCTGGTAAACGCTACTTTCTTATCATCTGATCGTAGCAGGTTTGGTTTTAGGCAAATACTATCTAAGATAAACAACAAACATACACCTTGTCACCACGCTATTGTTTATTTAACCTATATTAGCAGAGAAGTACCCCCTTGGCTTGGAGGCTTGGATGTCTCCGTCAGATCAAAGGAACTACATTTACTTTACCATTAAAAGTCATATTAATCTGATAGGCTCCAGTCTGTTCCTGTACCAGAGTTGGTTGTGGTATTCCACAGGGTTCCGTACTCGGACCGATCAGTTTCACTGTTATTCGGTAATATTATAACGGCATAACTTTTTAATTTCGATGCAGATTGTACCGAACCAGACGAACAACCTGCACTGCAAAACATGTCCTGATTACAGAAGGCCCTTGATGGCGGCTGATTTCCTGTTATTAAACTCAGAAGAGGCCGCGGTTGTTGTTTTTGGACCCGAACGCTTCAGAAATCTAGTCCTCAAGTTTCTCTGACTAAGATGACTTTGGCGTCTGTAACTACCGTGACGAACTCTGGAGTTATTTCAACCTGAAGCACCACAATGAATCCATATCAAAACATGGAAATTGGTTTTAAAGGACTTGAGGTTCTGGTCTCGTCAGTCCCAAGTCCAGTCGTCAGTCCAGATGTCAGTCCAACGATCAGTCTAGATATCAGTCCAGATGTAAGTCCAGTCATCAGTTCAGTCATCAGTCCAGTCATCAGTCTAGATGTCAGTCCAGTCGTTCAGATCTGGTCTTAAAGGAGCTGTATGTAAGAGCAATAATAAAACGAATCATAAAATGACCCCGATATGTCAACAGACATTTAAAAATCATGTTCATTTCAAATACTTATGTCACTGACAACAGCACTCAAGCCAGGATATTCCAGTTTAAAAAGAGGAGTTGCAGCCCTCAGCTGATGTTTATGTTGTCTTTTTTTTGTTTTGGCCTGAAGCTCCACCCTCCACCTATCTCCCAATCACCAAGTCAGTATTGTTTCTGAAGCTCCACCCTCCACCTATCTCCCAATCACCAAGTCAGTATTGTTTCTGAAGCTCCACCCTCCACCTATCTCCCAATCACCAAGTCAGTATTGTTTCTGAAGCTCCACCCTCCACCTATCTCCCAATCACCAAGTCAGTATTGTTTCTGAAGCTCCACCCTCCACCTATCTCCCAATCACCAAGTCAGTATTGTTTCTGAAGCTCCACCCTCCACCTATCTCCCAATCACCAAGTCAGTATTGTTTCTGAAGCTCCACCCTCCACCTATCTCCCAATCACCAAGTCAGTATTGTTTCTGAAGCTCCACCCTCCACCTATCTCCCAATCACCAAGTCAGTATTGTTTCTGAAGCTCCACCCTCCACCTATCTCCCAATCACCAAGTCAGTATTGTTTCTGAAGCTCCACCCTCCACCTATCTCCCAATCACCAAGTCAGTATTGTTTCTGAAGCTCCACCCTCCACCTATCTCCCAATCACCAAGTCAGTATTGTTTCTGAAGCTCCACCCTCCACCTATCTCCCAATCACCAAGTCAGTATTGTTTCTGAAGCTCCACCCTCCACCTATCTCCCAATCACCAAGTCAGTATTGTTTCTGAAGCTCCACCCTCCACCTATCTCCCAATCACCAAGTCAGTATTGTTTCTGAAGCTCCACCCTCCACCTATCTCCCAATCACCAAGTCAGTATTGTTTCTGAAGCTCCACCCTCCACCTATCTCCCAATCACCAAGTCAGTAATGTTTCTGAAGCTCCACCCTCCACCTATCTCCCAATCACCAAGTCAGTATTGTTTCTGAAGCTCCACCCTCCACCTATCTCCCAATCACCAAGTCAGTATTGTTTCTGAAGCTCCACCCTCCACCTATCTCCCAATCACCAAGTCAGTATTGTTTCGGCATCCGGGTTGCCAGCTCGGCTCTAATTATCGCAGCCATGGCAGCCTACGTTCCTGCTGCATTCTGCAGCCTACCTGGCAACCTCTGGTCGGGGGGAGGAGGGGGAGGGTACACGCCGCTCAACAGTATTTTGAAAGTGACTGCAGTACCAGTTTTGGACATTTCTTACAGACGGCTTCTTTAAGTGAAGCCTGAGGCTGCTCTTGCCAAATAATGAGATAATTGTTATTTAAAAGAATAAAAAACAGTATTAAAAGAAGCTGTAGTAACTTTTGGACATAAGTCTGTGCACGCTGGAGCTTTGATGAAAAAACAATAGTTAAGTCCATCTTAACACAGAGGCCTCTTGTGTAAACCTCTGGGAAGATTAAACATAATGAGTACAATAATATGCAGTCACATTTGACCCACGAGCATATTTTCCTTTCAGTTATTTGGCCGTTACTTTCTCGCCTGGTGGAATGCTCCTTTGTAAGTCAAACTAACAGTTTAATTACTCTCCTGAATCCATTTTCTTTTTGTCTAAGTGCTAAATTGTTCATCGGCGCCTTTGAAGCGAGCCGCGGTGTCGACGCCGCCGAGGCCGGGCCGCACCAGCAGCTGCAGCTCATCAGCTGGTCCGAACCCGGCTACCATGATGTACGGCGCTGTGCCGGCTCCAAAGAAAAGATCCAGCCAGAGGTAAATGAAGGGGGAAAAAAAGAAACAGGATGACATTTCAGCCAGTGTGAAAAATGACATCTGCTGGTACGGAGCAACCTTCAGCCCTGCAGGAAATTATCTTGTTTTTCTGAGAGTAAATTTGAAGATCAATCAGGGAGGCGGACGTGAATCCTGGAGGGGGTGATAAGCTAGACGAGAACTCATCCGCTGACGGGACGTCAGCTGGTAAATACCGAAAGGAAAACAAAAATCCCTGGCCTCTATTAACATAACAATAGTCCGTTAAAGGATAACACGCCAGGACTTCACCTTTGGAGGTAACGTCGACTCAGGAGGTGCGTCCTCGGGAAGCGTCACCGCGCAGCATTTCTCCAGGGTCGACTTTGTGCACAAAGAGATATTAGAAGGACAGAAATGTAAAAATGCAAACAAAATACAGTATAAAGAGAGAAACAGGTTGAAACTAGGGCTGTGCGATTAATCGATTTTAAATCTAAATCGGATTTATTAATCAGAATCGATGTTAAAAAAAGGAAAATCGGAAAATCGATTTTCCTTTTTTGCAGCTGGCTGCATTACAGACAGAGCTCGTCTAGTCATCACAAGAAAATTGTAAATGTTGTCACTTTACTAAACTCAAGGAGGATTTACAGTATCTTTCAATTGCACTTCATTCCCAATAGGGACATTTGTTTGCTATTTTTCTTTAAAAATAAAGATAAAATATTTGAAACAATTTATTCCATTGTCTTTTGTAGTTTTACCAAAAAAAAACGAAATATAAATCGAAAAATCGGGTTTTCAGAGAAAAAAATCTGGATTTTATTTTTCTCCAAAATCGCCCAGCCCTAATTGAAACGTTTGCATTCTCGTGTCTATCTGAGGAATACGGTCAACCATAAAAAAGTAGATCACAATCACCTATGATGATCAATAAACCCGTACAGGTTGATTAAAGACCAGCTGCAGCAAAGCATTCTGGGCCTTTTGAAGCGTTCTGAACGAATAATGGGGGGTGACTAGGACTTAAGTTAAGTTAAGTCAAGTAAAGTCAAGCTGAGATCGTGGGGTCGTCCGATGTGAATGACAGGTAGAGTTGTGTATCATCTGCGTAGAGGTTATCTTATACATATAAATGTATCTTATATATTTTACATGTCTGGATCTATGTGAAGAACAGATTAGATCTGCAGAGTTGTAGATCTCATGATGCCTCCTGGAGCTCCTTCACAACTAATATAATCTGTTAGAAAGATTAACTTGATTAAAAGTCCTGCAAAAGTTGTTTAGCCTCATCATCCGTGTGGGGAGGTGAGAAGCCTATATAGGCTTATATGAAAACCACACCCAAACAAAAACTAAAGTTAAGATATTAACAAATATAAAAATCACAATTACATATTAAATGCATAAACTGAACATTTCCTGTAAAGGAAAAAGTAACAAAAAAATAGGGGGGTCCTATTATTCTAAATGAAATTATTTAGAGAGCAGAGCATTTTTAAGTTTCTTTTTGTACATGGACAGTGACAAAGATAAATCAATTAAATTTACATAATTGTTCCACATGATAACTGCACGGTATTTAATAGAAAACTGACCACGAGATGTTTTATACAATGGAAGATGAAGTTTCTTAACCTGTCGGGTTGAATAACTGTGAATTTGAGAGTTATTAACAAAATAATATCTAAAACCATGAGGTAAATCATCAGTCTTATGATTCACTTACAGATTCACAGAATCTTCACAGATTTGAAGAAAGTTGATGTCATGGATAGTCAATAATTGCAATTTAAAGAAGGGATTCTAAGAGATTCTATCTCAAGCAGACAGTTCTTTTTTCTTTTTCTCAACATGTCTATGCTGGATAATCGTTCCGTGTTTAGTGACGGGCGACGTGCCCCTGGCTTTTGAGCAACTGTAATTAAACCTCCACTTAAAAAGCTGGTCCTGATCCACAAGTGTTACTCAATTATAGAGCTAAACCCGAGCTCCCTTTCATTTTACAGGGTCTTGAAAGAACCATTTAGATGACATTATAGCGCAGAAAAACGGTCCTGGTGAGCATCATCGAGGTTCTCATGGCCTCGTGTTCGTACTCGTCCTGTTAAACCTCAGCACCACATCTGATGCTGCTGATGATGATATTCTGCTACGGAGGCTTGGATGTCTCCGTCGGATCAAAGGAACTACATTTACTTTACCATTAAAAGTCATACCGTATTGTCCCGAATATAAGACGACCCTGATTATAAGACGACCCCCCTTTTTCAAGACTCAAATTTGAAAAAATACTTTTTTTTAACACCAAATTAAATTTTTATACAGAAAATAATGACAGTACATCTGAAACAAATGATTATATTTATCAATATATTTGAAAGAAAAAGCATGTTATTTTGCCTCATTCAAATCATCATCTTGAAGTTTGCATCATAACTTCTCCTCAGCTGCCAGATTGGAGAAACTACGTTTCTCCACTTTCTGTTATTTCTTCTCTTATTTTCTTCTCTTTTCTTTCTTATACTATTTTTTATTTTTCTTCTTCGTGACAGGGGTTCGCTTTGGCCTGGGGAGTTTAGTTCAGCATTCACTTTAAAGATATCTGGCGCCATCTAGTGGTGTAAATGGGTATAACGTCTAGACCCCGAATGTAAGACGACCCCCACTTTTTAAGTCTTATTCCAATGCAAAAAACCCCGTCTTATATTCAGGCCAATACGGTATTTATCTGATAGGCTCCAGTCTGTTCCTGTACCACAGTTGGTCGTGGTATTCCACAGGGTTCTGTACTCGCCCCGATCTGTTTCACTGTTATTCGGTAATATTATAATGGCTTAACCTTTTAATTTAGATGCAGATTGTACCGAACCAGACGAGACGTGTAAACTACCTGCACTCCAAAACATGTCCTATTTACAGAAGGCCCTTGATGGCGGCTGATTTCCTGTTATTAAACTCAGAAGAGACCGCGGTTGTTGTTTTTGGACCCGAACGCTTCAGAAATCTAGTCCTCAAGTTTCTCTGACTAAGATGACTTTGGCGTCCGTAACTACCGTGACGAACTCTGGAGTTATTTCTGACCCGGATTCGTCCCTCGGATCACACCTCAAACATATCTCTACATCTGACTTCTTTCACCTTCGTAGCATCGCTAAGAAGGAATACCGTCTCAGAGTGATGTAGGAAAACTATCCTGGCTAGTGTTTGTTGCTTCAAGGATGACTATTGTAATACCTCATCAGGAGAATTTCACAGCACTTTGGTTTTTTGATATTCTATCTAAGCTTCCTGTTACACTTAAAACTCCTCTCCTCACATTTATTCACTTTAGGAACCAAGCTCCACTGTATCTTAAACGTCGTAGTTGCGTATTATCGGCAGTGTTTGTGCAAGTTCATACTTCTCATGAACTAGTTCAAAGTTCATTTCACATAGTTTACAAATGAATAGTTCATGTTCATAGTTCACCATTTTCACTTTGAACTAGTTCAAATTCAGTTCATTTCAATATTTTTATGTGAGAAGTACGAATGAAACGCCCCCCTATCCTAAAACTGTTTCACCGTATACAATCATGTGTTGTCGTAGTGGCTTTTCAACTTTACTCAGAGGCTGTAAATCTCCAACAATGTCGTCCATTATCAGTTTATGTTGCAGGGAAATCAACCCCCTGAAGGGTGCAGCAGGGGGACTGGGGTCGTTTGGGGCTGTTGGGTCTTCTTGGCCTTTCCTGATGATTTTGTTTAATTGTCAAGGACTCACAGATATGTCCTCTCACTGGACAGATGCTTTACTTCCACATGACATTTCAAATGTGAAGTTGACGAGGCAGATGTTCGAACTTGTTTTCTCAGCGCAGGTGGACATAATTTGCACAAAAAGGTTAGATTTTTACCGTCGGACTCTTTGAGAGACAATGTGTAAAATTCCCACAGATAATCATAAGCGGATCATCATCTGCGTCCGCAACGTCTCTCCACTGGTCGTGTAAAGATGCACCGGGCTCGGGCCACCGTTGCCATGGAGCTGGTGCCCGTTGTTATGCTAGTGTGCACTGCATTGTGGGGTAATGTAGTGTGAAGTCGGTGAAATGTATTCAGTAATAATTGGACCTAAACCGTGAAGCTGAAACTCACATAATCTGAACAGTTCAAATTCCAGTTCGTGATCTGCAGAATGAACAAGTTCACGTTCAAGTTCTTTATTTGCAAATATGTTGCGTTCAGTTCAACGTTCTCACAGAAATGAACGTGTTCAATGAACGCGTTCATTTGAACTTGTTCATGCACAACACTGATTATGGGAGTGCTCCACTCTCAGGTTGCAGGTTGACGAGAGTTAAACCTAAAATGTTGTTTTTCCTGATCATTTAGGGGTCACCCTGCTCCCATGATGCTCTTCTGATTCCTCATGCCATTATGGAGGGTGTTGGGGTGAGTGTGCAGCACGTACACGTGTTGTGTTTTGTTGTGTCAACCCCTGTGTGTCCTCTGGGATATGGGGGGGGGGGGCATTACTCAATCATGAAAGAGAAGAACGCTTGAACTTGTCTTCATACCTCATCAAAGACGAATTCCTCCCACATCCAGCTCTTCGAAGGTGTCGTCGTCTCCGGCGTCGGCGCCGGTGACAGCAGCCAGAGCAGATGCGAGCCTCCTCCTCAGAGACAAACCCCTCCATGAAGCCTGGAGTTACCCGGAGAGAACAAGAGTAAAGCCCTCCATGAATCACGAAAGGCAAAACGGAAATACTGGATGTTATCCCGTTTGGGAGATAAAACACGTTAGAGGCTGTTTTAATTGCAGAATGTTCTGTTGTCTGAACTCTGCATGACTCCAGGCGGCTCGGGAGACAAATGGAGGTCCGGTGTTGCCTCTAAATCCTCCAATTCCCAGCGGGTTGGGGGGGCACACTTCACTTCAAATCCAGCCTCGCAGGAATTCTCCAACTCCTACTACCGCACTTCTTTGGAATTTGATTAATCACTCCGGCGCAGACATACGCACACATATACACACTCCTCTGCACCGCAACCCCCAGCCTCTTCCTCGGAGGATCCTAAAGGACTCATCAAACATTTTCTGTCTTCGGAGGCGATCGGAGGAAAGTGGCGGGTAGCAGGTTTTTTGGTGGAACAGCTTGTACTCCTGTGCAGAGGATCAGTCAAGTGAGCTGTGTGAAAGTGGCTTCATGAAAACAACATTAGTTTATTTCCCAACTGCATGGAAAACTTCTATTTTTGCACTTTATTTCTAAAAAAAAAGACTGAATTGCGACAATTTAAGATGCCACAATGACTGAGTGGGATCCCACAGCTTGAAAAAGTGAATACTTTCCCTCTCAATCCCATTTTTTCGTGTAAAAATGTATGAAAACATCTCATTTCAGAAACTGCTACAGATACTCCTTGCAGCAAGCAAAAACGCTGTTACAAGGAGGTGGTTAAACCAGAATCCCCCACTATAGATGAATGGATAGGAATAATATATGAAATATATGTAATGGAAAAGTTGTCATTCTCTCTAAAAATCGAGAAGGAGAAATTTTACCAGATGTGTCTAAGTGGACTGAGAACATAAAACCTATTAGGTCTGACTTTTGCTAACTTAACGTAAATAAGGAGTGGGATCAAAATGTGTTTTTGTCATTTTATATATTGATATAATCTACAGCACGATCTTTACTCATTCTGATTTGTGTGTAATTTTCTGTTTGTAATATTTAAGATGAGAAGCTTTCCATGTTTCCATGTAAATATTTTACAAAGAAAATTCTGGGAAGAGCCAGGAGGAAAATTGGACATCAGGAGTTCTACGAAAGGTCATTCCCGATGTTATGTTAACTTACTTGAAGTGATTTTGACGCTATGTAACGGCATCTGTGAAATCAAGGCTTTTCCAAATAAAAGATAAAAAATGTAAAAAAAGAAAACATCTAATTTCAGTAGACCTTAGCATTTGCTAAATACATGTACAACCTCAGGCTGTCAAGGATATATGTTTGTTGTTGCCTAAATACTAGAAACCTCCACGACTCAGAAGCCTGTAAATCTGCCTCTCGGAGAGATAACTTGAAATAGTCGGGTCCGTTGTGACCAAATATCAACCGAGACGTGAGAAAGGTTTGCTCACAATTGTCTCTAGGATATTCTGGTATACGTTCCATTCAATGTCTGTGAGGTGTTCAGGTCAGCTCGTCCAGGGCTGATGATTAGCAGCACATAGCCTCTTAAATCCTACGGAAGCAGCAATCACAAAGTCACCTACGACGGAGGAAAAACGGTCAAGCAACCATAAAATAGTAGATCACAATCGCTGGTGAAGATCAATAAACCCGTCACGCTTGATTAAAGACCAGCTGCAGCAAAGCATTCTGGGCCTTTTGTAGCAGTTTGAACGAATGATGGGAGGATAACTGGTGGTTCAGTTAAGTTAAAGCAGCACAACGTAACTTTCAGCTTTTCTGAGTTTGGCGGCATCTTTTGGACAAAAGCGGTAGTGCTTTACCAGAAAGAACACTACGTTTCCCATGAGCACCAGCGCGTACTGCCGGAAATATCTTGTCCCGTCACGTGCATTTGTTTTGATAGAAGACGGGACGCTTTTCTGTTTCACCAAAAAAAGATGTTAAACTGCTGGAAAGGAACTGGAATTTACCGGGATACCTTAAACAAGGAAGCCAGGGAGCGGTATATGGAGAAAATAATGATTATTAACGGTCTGGATCCATATGAAATCACTACTGAAGACCCATGTGTTTCAATACATTTGTATAATAGTACAACATACAGTACATGTTTTGTATCCCTCTTAGTTCTCTTTTCTTTTTTTTGACCGCTATATTATGGTGAAGAGGCTCCGTGATTATTTTTGTTTTCCTCATGAGATTATTTTTTTCCTCTGCAGCTACAAATAAGAGTTAATATTTTTTCCTCAACAAACTAGTTTTATCTGAAGATTGGGGTTAATTGCACAGCAGAGAGCTGGCCAGCAACTGCGTTTAGCTGGAGAAGTGGGGAATAAAACCCGTGTTTTGATCCGACCCGGTCTGTGTG
>NC_084591.1:9452221-9552221 GCF_033807715.1 Cololabis saira
GGAAGGTGTGGCCGTCCACGCAGCTTTATCGTAAATTACCATTGGTTTTGGGATGAAATGAATTCCTGTGGTTCTATCTGGGTAGCGGGTGTCACTTTTACCACCGCTCAACCATTTTAAGATAAATAAACGTCTTTCGTGGTTGTAGCTATGGGTTGTAGCTGCTGCCGAGCAGATTTTGATTTGAAAGTTTGGATCGGATTTCTGACAGTTTGGAGATAAAAATACGCTGCACCCTCACAAAACTACAAGTGTTCCTTTTTTCTAATAAAGTTTAAATAAATAATCCAGCGATTTAAATGTTGATACAAGGCAAGTAAAAACTACTCTTTTTCCAGTGATGTGAACGAGAGAGATGGCTGTTTGGTCCAACCGGATATTCTGACCCAGCTGTAGGAGGATGTTTCTCATTGGTCGGTGAGGGACCAATCTCAAGGCTGACAAAGGGTCAATTAGTGCATTTTTTTTATTTCCTTTTCCCCCAAAACTTCTTCTAAAAAGAACAACGTCTCAGTTTCTGGTAGAGATTTTCCCTCCACAGTTTCCGTCTGCTGCGAGGGCCTAAACCGTGAGCTAATCCGTCTGAACGATACCAGAACCGGACCAGAACCGATCAGGACTCCGACCGATAAATCAATCATTACACTTTATCTCAGGAAGATAAGGATAATCCAAATACTCCAGAAACCATGTTTGGAGACGTTCCCTCGCAGAATGTTGGACGTGTGTCAGACAACAATCAGCATTCCAGTTAAGTTTAGTCACCGAGGTCGTCATGGTGACCGGCGGCCTTGTGAGACAGTAATTTCAGGGTAACCCAGAAATGCTCGGGTAGTTTACGCCGATGTGACGGATCTAAGCATAGCCTCCACTTAAACCGGGCCGCCCCAGAATAGAGCGGCTAGCGGCCGCGGCGTTGCTGCGCCACCGCTGGTATCTCCGCCACCACCTCCTGACTCAGCGCTTCTCAGCCAGATGCCTCTGCAGCGGCGCTCAGAGCCGTCCGCGGCGGACGCCACATGTGGACAAGTGTCTGAGAGAGCAGACGTTCCTCTTCCTCCTCCCAGCATGCACCACGTACGAGGCATGCAAGACGCATTGGGTGTAATTATAGAGCCAACACGGACACCACACCCGTCCAGAAATACGTTGTTCTGTGTTGGAGCTGTCTTGTTAGGTGGGGGTCGGGGGGGTCAGAAGGGGGAGTCAGCCTCCCGCTGCTTCACGCCGTTTCCTCGCCGCTCAGACCAGTTCAGGTCCAGTTAAGGGCTCGGCTAAACTGGACGAGGCCTAAATGTGGAGCCGGAGCCGAGAATAGGACGTAACTCTGCCTCCGTCATCAAACTGCCACGGCGCCGCCGCAAATAGGACTCAGACGCTAGTGGAGGAGCTGATGCAGACAGATGTGTCTCTCTAAGTGAGACATCTACGCACGTTCTCTTCCTTCAGGTCACCGTGCACTTTGACTACACAGTGGTATTTCATAATTAGACTAATGATATATTTTTTTTTTCAATAAAATAAATAAAACCTCTTGGATCCGCTGGACCTCCGTCCTGCAGCAGGCTGGACGGGGTCCTTAAAAAGTCTTAATCGTCCTAAAATAAGGCCTTTAAATGTCTTAATTTGTACTCCAGATCGTCCCCCCTGGACACACGTCCCACGAATGCGGAGTCATCTGAGAACTTCTGGATATGGCAGGAGTCCGTGTTGTGGTGGAAATCTGAGGTGTAAAGTGTGAAAAGGAACGGAGCGAGCACTGTACCCTGCTGTACCCTACCCCGTGCTGCAGACCACCACATCAGACACAGTTGCGGAGCCTCACGTACTGTGGCCTGTTGGTGAGGTAGTCGATGGTCCATGCAGCCAGGTGACAGTCGACTCCTGCTTCCTCCAGCCTCCCCTGAGCAGCGATGGCTGGATGGTGTTAAAAACACTGGAGAAGTCAAAGAACATGACTCTCACAGTGCTGCCGGCGCTCTCCAGATGCGCGAGTGACCTGTGCATCAGGTAGATGACAGCATCATCCACACCGATGCCAGGCCGGTACGCCAACTGTAGGGGGTCCATCACGTCAACCACCTGCTGTCTCAGGTGGCCGAGTAGAATCCTCTCCATGGTCTTCATCAGGTGGGAGGTTAAGGCTACTGGTCTGAAGTGGTTGGGCTCCCTGGGTTGTTCAGTCTTCGGAACCGGAACCACACAGTCTTCCACAGGAGTGGAACTTTCTCCAGACTGAGGCTCAGGTTGAAGATGTGCAGGAGCACAGCACAGAGCTGGTCTAAAAGGTGTTGTTGTAAATGTCATCATATTGGCTGCTTTAAAAGGGGCAGCTCATTTTAACGGGATCTTCTTCTCGACCCGGGATCAGCGGGGATAAGCCTGCGCCTCTTGAACCGGTTCCTACTCGCCTCCACACCTTAAGCTCCGGGGGGCCAGGGGGCCGCTTTAATGTCATTACCGTCGCCGTGACGACTAGACGCCCTGCAGCTGATCAGCAACAAGTTCCTGCAGAGGACAAGAACCGGAGAGGCGGCATTCTGTCCTAATTTCTCCTGGTTACTGAACCTATCGGGGTGGGGGGAGTTCAAGGCTGCATGTTTTTTTTTTTCTCTTTTGTGCATGTTTGCAGGCCGGAGCTTCGGGAGCTGTGTGCTGGCCTGCGGCCTCGGTCCCCCCACCCCACCTCCGGTCATCCCGTTGCTGCTTCCACATGCCTGCTGTGTGCTGCTGACGTCCCCGACTCCCCCAGTCTGGCCTTCGGCAGGAGGGTCCCCCCTTATGATCCTGGTCCTGCTCAAGGTTTCTTCCCCCCTAAAGGGGAGTTTTTCCTTGCCACTGTTTGGGTTAAGGCTTTTCTCCCATTAGGGGAGTTTTTACCTGCCATTGTTTATGTAATAATTGCTCGGGGGTTTATGTTCATGTTCTGGGTCTCTGGAAAGCGTCTAGAGACAACATCTGTTGTATTAAACACTATATATATAAAATTGAATTGAAGGTTGCAAGGCTTCATGGCTGTGTTCAGCTTCCGGCCCCCCAGGACCATAACTAGAGATGCACTGATCAGGATTTTGAGGGCCGATCACCAAAAACAGTATCTGCTGATCCCGATATTACCGATCACCGATCACAGCATGAAATCCATAAAATCGTCAATATTGTTGTTTCATGTACAACACTGACATTGTATTATTAGTAGGAATGGGCGATATTTTACCGTTCACGATATACCGTCAAAAAAATTCCTCACGATAAGAATTTGTCATCTCGCGGTAAAAACGATAAATTCTAATAAAAAAAGGAAGGAAGGATAAAAAGGAAGGAAGGAAGGAAGGAAGGAAGGAAGGAAGGAAGGAAGGAAGGAAGGAAGGAAGGAAGGAAGGAAGGAAGGAAGGAAGGAAGGAAGGAAGGAAGGAAGGAAGGAAGAAAGAAAACAAGGAAAGGAGGAAGGAAGGGAGAAAAGAGGAAGGGAAGAAGGAAGGAAAGAGCAGGAGGAAAGAAGGAAGGAAGGAAGGAAGGAAATAAGGAAGGAAGGAAATAAGGAAGGAAGGAAGGGAGAAAACAAGGAAAGGAGGAAGGAAGGGAGAAAAGAGGAAGGGAAGAAGGAAGGAGAGAGCAAGAGGAAGGAAGGAAGGAAGGAGAGAGCAAGAGGAAGGAAGGAAGGAAGGAAGGAAGGAAGGAAGGAAGGAAGGAAGGAAGGAAGGAAGGAAGAAAAGAGGAAGGGAAGAAGGAAGGAGAGAGCAGGAGGAAGGAAGGAAGGGAAGAAGGAAGGAGAGAGCAGGAGGAAGGAAGGAAGGAAGGAAGGAAGAAAGAAAGAAAGAAAGAAAGAAAGAAAGAAAGAAAGAAAGAAAGAAAGAAAGAAAGAAAGAAAGAAAGAAAGAAAGAAAGAAAGAAAGAAAGAAAGAAAGAAAGAAAGAAAGAAAGAAAGAAAGAAAGAAAGAAAGAAAGAAAGAAAGAAAGAAAGAAAGAAAGAAAGAAAGAAAGAAAGAAAGAAAGAAAGAAAGAAAGAAAGAAAGAAAGAAAGAAAGAAAAGGATAAATTCCCGTTGATGACGTTTTTGTGTAACAAACATGGCGGATCTGAGAGAGAGAGATAGATTTATAGTTGAAAAGGTGGAGTTGAATTGGTATTTTTTTTATTGTCATTTTTATCGTTATCGGGATAAATGCCAGAAATTATCGTGATACATTTTTTTAGTCCATACCGCCCATCCCTAATTATTAGGTATCAAAATGAGGAGATGAGAAAGTATCATGAATTGTCTGTTTTATTGCAGGCTGAGGCGATATTCAATATGTCACCCTCTAGAGATTCTTAGAGACGATTTAGACTCAGCTTACAAAGAGTAAGTGTAGCTACTAGCTTAAGCTTTCCTGTGGCAGTAATTATATGTACAACACAACATGTGGAGCAACACAGACAACAGCAGACATGTCACTCTCTTAGAGTTGATACAAGTTGTGAACTATAAACCTTAGTTTTCCTGTGGAAAGAGGAATTCAAACTTAAAATGAAAAATGAGTTATGACTTATTAAGCTTTGCTAAAGCTTTAGCGGTAGCATCCGCCGCGTGTGATGAAACTCTTGTAGTGAAGCTCAACTCACACTGGAGCTCGTGAAGCCGACTGACACGACTGTAATCCTGCATAAGGGTTAGGGGGATGTGACTGTATCTAGTCTGGTTTAACTCTGGCGGACATTCATCAGTGAAATATTAACGACGCAGCAGCGCGTACCGCGCATCCAAGCAGCTAACGACGTGTTTAAACCCGATGTCTTCTACAACAGAAAACGGCTGATGATCAAGGCTTATGAATTCATTATATTATGATGCAGTTCTTTATTTTTCTTGCTGTTGCTGCTGTTTATGGGTCTCTGTTACAGGTGAGTTAGCATCATTGCTGCACGCTACTGTTGTTTCTCTATACTGAGAAACGTTCAAATGTCTTATCAGCTCCATTGTGTTGAGATTCTTTTATGACATTCCTCCTCGGGGTATCTCCTTTGCACACTTTGCAAACTGCAAATTTGTTGTCCTTTTCGGACATTGTACAACTCCCATACCGGCGGGGACTGTCACGCCCCCCCAGGACAACTGGATCTGAGGTGTGGGAACACAGCGCTGACGGCGGGTTGTTGTTGTAAACATCATCAGATCGGCTGCTTTGAACTATTATTTCGAGAACGCCGATCAAAACCGAGAGGGGCATTATCGGCCTATACCAATCGGTTGCCGACCGGTTGGTGCATCTCTAACTATAACGGACCAAATTCAGGTCACTAAACTGAAGCGAATGACACTGCAGTTCCAAAGATGACCAGCGGGTGACTTCAGGAGTGGGTCGACCTTCGACCCCCGCCCCGATAAAAAGGTCCAACTTTGCAGCAGAGATAAACATCAACATCCTCGTTAGCAGAGCGTAATAACCCCTGGATTCAGGTCTCGGCCTCTCTCAGGTCCTGTCAGCCGGGAATCGATCCGGCCCGCTGGATCAGCTGTGAGATAATCAATCACCCAGAGCCATCAAGCCGTTCCTGGGATCCTTGATCAGGCAGCCGGAGCCTGACAGATGGATCAGACTCAACCTGGACGTTTACTGACGTAAAACAGCTTTATTTTACAGGAATTTAAACTTTTGGTGACAAACAAAAACCTGAAAACCCCCAACAGCACACCTGGGGACTGAGTGCACTACTTTCTCAGACATGTTAGTTTCCTCCCTCCAGGTAAAACCTTCACCTATAATCATGCTCGAATCCCACAGGTGCCGCCTTTATTTTGACACCAAACATGTCCAGATACGACTCGTAGTTGCTGAGATAAACTCATGTTCAAGCAGGAACCTCCAAAACACACCTGGATCTAAACACCTGGTTCTACACACCTGGATCTAAACACCTGGCTCTACACACCTGGATCTACACACCTGGATCTACACACCTGGCTCTACACACCTGGACAAAAACACATGGGCCAACACACCTGGACAAAAACACATGGGCCAACACACCTGGCTCTACACACCTGGGCCAACACACCTGGACCAACACACTTCGACAAAAACACCTGGGTCAACACACCTGGTTGTACACAGCTGGCTCTACACACCTGGACCAACACACCTGGGGCAACACACCTGGCTCAACACACCTGGTTGTACACACCTGGACCAACACACCTGGACCTACACACCTGGTTCTACACACCTGGACCTACACACCTGGACCTACACACCTTGATCAACACACCTGGACCTACACACCTGGACCTACACACATGGACCTACACACATGGACCAACACACCTGGACCAACACACCCGGGCCAACACACCTGGGCCAACACACCTGGCTCTACACACCTGGCTCTACACACCTGGACCAACACACCTGGACCTACACACCTGGACCAACACACCTGGACCAACACACCTGGCTCTACACACCTGGACCAACACACCTGGCTCTACACACCTGGCTCCAATCTGGGGGCCGTTGATCCCTGATAGGAATCTAATCGTTAGAATCAGGTGTGTTGGAGCAGAGCCTCATTGGGTCGTCGTGCAGTAGAGTCACCTTGACCTCTCAGTACCAGGTAGACGCAGGTATTGGTCCAGGTATTCCGGACCAGCTCGGTTAGATTTCTCTCTAAAAACCAGTTCTGTCATCGTCACGTTGGAGGAAATCCATTTTTCATTTGTGGTTTTTAGCTCGTTCTTTGTTTCTAACCGCTGTGGGCGTGGCCTCTCCCTCAGGTGTCCCCTCTGACAACACGTGGAGGGGCAGGTGTGCAGGTCTGGGGCCCCAGGTGATTCAGACAGAAGCATTCTAGTCCTCCAAACATCAGCAGCACGTGTTTTAGGTGATTGTGTGGCGGCATTAAGTGATTAAGTGGGCGGGGCTCGGTTTACCTGAAGACCTGCTCAACCTGCCGGCTGCAGGATACCAACGTTTTCACTTTGACGGAGTTGACAGGTGAGCAGCACTGATCCAGGTGAGGGGTGTCGCTCCCTCTGTGTGATGACACGGCCTCGTCAGCAGGTGTGTAGGGGCCAGGTGTGTAGGGGCCAGGTGTGTAGGGGCCAGGTGTGTTGGGTCCAGGTGTGTTGGGTCCAGGTGTGTTGGGTCCAGGTGTGTTGGGTCCAGGTGTGTTGGGTCCAGGTGTGTTGGGTCCAGGTGGGGCAAGGTGTGTAGGGGCCAGGTGTGTAGGGGCCAGGTGTGTCGGGGCCAGGTGTGTCGGGGCCAGGTGTGTCGGGGCCAGGTGTGTCGGGGCCAGGTGTGTAGGGGCCAGGTGTGTTGGGGCCAGGTGTCCAAACGCTCTCAGGTGACCTTCAACCCCTCGGTTGTTTTGGATCGTGACTTCGTCACGTTAAGCCCGCCCCCTTCCCCCCAACGCACCATGATTGGTTCGGTACGTTTTGTACCGGAACACAAGTCTGACCCAGTTCAAGAGAGAGAATCTCCAGTTCAGAACTTCAGACATCGGGTCACATTTAAGGAGAAATTAAACCAGAAAGCCAATAAACTCCACATTTTTCACCATATGCAAACATTATAAAACATATTCTAAAAACAAATATTAAAAAGAGATGTACATCAATTAAGGCAAGAGAAATATGGAATAGTTGTGACAACGACCTAAAAATGTGCAGTTCTATTTACAAGTCCAAGAAAATGTTTAAAGAAAATATTGTAAATAAATATAAAACACTATAACTATAAAGTATATTATCAAAAACATTCTAGAATGTGAAACGTCAATTTTATATTTTGTCTTATTTATTTTTTGTCTTCTTTATGCATTGTTTGTTTCCACGGATTAATGCTAATTGTTTCAGATTTAAGCTGATCACAAGAGAAAAAGGGGTCGGCACTATAAGCTACGGCTTCAGCCTACACCTTTTCGGCAAAAGCAATGTTTCTTTTACTTTTTTCATGTTGTTTTGTAAAATAACTTGTACAAGACCGAAATAAAGACCAGTCATTCATTCCTTCTGCAAAATTATGATAAAAATATAACTTATAACGATGTATAATGATACCAGAGAGCAAGTGCAGGTAGATGACCTGATCGAGAACCTTTTAACTGGGTTGTAGTTAGTTTAGTTTGGACGCATTTAAACAAAAACAGTTTCTATACTAAAAAAAAACCTTCAAACAGCTGTTTTTAGTGATAAAATACAAATAAAAACAATAAGAGGAGCAGCACAGCAGGATGCTGCAGCGTCATCAACCAATGATGACGCTGCAGTTTCCTGCAGGTGGATGTGAGGATGGGGGGTCAGGGGTCAAGGTGGGGGGCCTTGTTTTCCAGAGATCATCAGAAGATGAGAAACAAAGAAGCTGTCTGGGCGGGGCCTGGTAGGGCATGAAACCAGAGGAATAAAGCAGGGGGACCAGGCATGTTTGAAGGTGACCGAGGCGGTACCGGGTCCCCGGGGACCAGAACCAGGCCTGACAGGGCGGGGGCTTTAAAGGGGACCTATCATGAAAAACAGGTTTTCTCTTGCTTTAACATATATAAAGTGGTCTCCCCTCAGCCTGCCAACTCAGAGAAGGAGGAAAGCAACCAAATTCTGCAGTGTCTGTACAGCCGCCCGGATGAGCCGTCCAGTCTGATGTGGATCTACGAGCCAATAAGATTCAGATTTACAGAGGTTGGCCTCCGATGCGTGAAGCCACGCCCACAACTAACTCTGGCCAGAACAACAACAACTAACTCCGCCGGCCGGAGCTTCCGCCATTTTTTCATAGCGGTGTATCGCGTCATTAAGGCAGCCAATCAGCACAGTGACTCATTATCATAGACTGTGTTTACATGCAGTCAATAACCCTTTTAAAAGCAGAATATTAGCAATAACCCGGTTTTGCACAGCCATGTAAACACCAATAACCCCTTTGCATAACTGGAATTTCATAATCTGGTTTTTAAAAACCCGAATATGATCCCTGGGTTACTCCTTTTCCAATCCGAATATATGGTCATGTAGGAACAGGAATCTGTTTTCTGCGCATGTTCTTTCCGAAAGGAATCTTGGTCTTTTGAGTCCAGGAAGTTCTTATAAACATGGATTCAGAGGCTGAATTTCTAATTTATATATATATAAAAAAAAAGCTTGTTTTTAAGACATTCAAGGCCTGTTTAAAATAGGTATTAGAGCCATAATAGTTCCCCTTTAACCCTTGTACTGTCTTCAGGTCAAAATGACCTAATTCTCCTATCCTTCTTTCCTCCTGCTCTCTCCTTCCTTCTCCCTTCCTTCTTACTCCTTCCTTCCTTCTTTTCTCCCCTCGTACATTCTTTCCTTGTTTTCTCCCTTCCTTCCTTCCTTATTTTTTCCCCTTCCTTCCTTCTTTTTTCCCTACCTTCCTTCTTTCTTTCCTCCTTTCTTTTCTCCATTACTTCCTTTCTCCCTTCCTTCCTTCTTTCCTCCCTTCTTTCTTCCCTTCCTTCCTTCTTTCCTGCCTTCCTTCTTTTTTCCCTTCCTTCTTTCTTTCCTCCCTTCTTTCCTTCCTTCTTTTCTCCCTTCCTTCCTTCTTTCCTTCTTTTCTCCCTTCCTTCCTTCCTCCCTTCTTTCCTCCCTTCCTTCCTTCCTTCCTTCCTTCCTTCCTTCCTTCTTTTCTCCCTTCCTTCCTTCCTCCCTTCCTTCCTTCCTTCCTTCCTTCCTTCCTTCCTTCCTTCCTTCCTTCCTCCCTTCCTTCCTTCCCTCCTCCCTTCCTTCCTTCCTCCCTCCCTCCCTTCCTTCCTTCCTTCCTCCCTTCCTTCCTTCCTTCTTTTCTCCATTACTTCCTTCATCCCTTCCTTCCTCCCTTCCTTCCTTCCTCCCTTCCTTCCTCCCTCCCTCCCTCCCTTCCTTCCTCCCTTCCTTCCTTCCTTCCTTCTTTTCTCCATTACTTCCTTCCTCCCTTCCTTCCTTCCTTCCTCCCTTCTTTCCTCCCTTCCTTCCTCCCTTCCTTCCTCCCTCCCTCCCTCCCTTCCTTCCTTCCTTCCTTCTTTTCTCCATTACTTCCTTTCTCCCTCCCTTCCTTCCTTCCTTCCTCCCTCCCTTCCTTCTTCCCTTCCTCCCTTCCTTCCTCCCTCCCTCCCTCCCCTGACCTGAAGACAGCACCAGGGTTAATCAGCAGCTCCATCCTCTCCTGCAGCTCACCTGTCCGTCAAAGCTGCTCTTTAATCGATTAACGGTCGGTCAGAGGAGAGGACGGGCTGCTGGCCCCGGTCCCGGCCCGGTACCGGGCCCTGGTGGGGGCTAACAGGGTCCTGCGTGGTTCTGGTTCTGTTGGACCGACACCTGCCGGTGATGATGCAGGTGTGCTGCCGTGCCCTCGGCGCTGCCTGACAGGTGCAGCAGGTTGTTATTATTATCATAATAATCATAATAAAAGTCTCACCTCAGCGCGACCCGAACCGAGCTCTCGTCCTGGCCGGTGCCGGTCATGGTTCCGGGCGGGGTGCAGGTCCAGACGTCCCTGGGGGGGTGAGGACAGAAAACTGCTGCAGGTTTCCCCGGGACAGCCGCCTCACCTCTACTGCGCCTGCGCCATTTAACCCTGCAGCAAAGCCCCGGTCCGGCGGATCCGACCCGGTTCGGAGGGACCACAACCCGGTCCGGATGCTCACGCGCACGCGGCTGCTGAGAAGGTGAGGCGTCCGCGAGCTCCGTGCACGCGGGGGGGTGGTGACGCAATGCGTCAGCAGGCCACGCCCCCTCCGGGACCAGGGTGACGTCATCACGTCCCAGCTGGTGTTGATTGTGCAAAACAATATTTATCAAAATGTAACCCTTGTACTGTCTTTGGGTCAAAATGACCCAATTCTTTTATCCTTCTTTCCTCCTGCTCTCTCCTTCCTTCTTCCTTTCTTCTTTTCCTCCTTTTTTACCCTCCTTTACTCTTCTTCCTACCTCCCTTTCATCATACCTTCCTTTATTACCTTCTTTGCTTTTCCTTCCTTCTTTCCTTATTTTCTCCATTCCTTCCTTCTTCCCTCCCTTATTTCTTTCCTTTTCTCCCTTCCTTCCATCTTTTCTCCCTTCCTTACTCCCTTTCCTACTGCCTTCTTTCTTTTGGCCCAAAGTCGGCCTAACATTCACATACATTTCACATACATAAGTGTAAATTCATCCACAGAAAGCCTGAACTCCTTGTACTCCAAAAAGAACTAGAACAATATATGAGGACGATCTACAAAAAACACAAAGGCACAAAAGACCATCGGCATCTGTAAATCGCTTCAATTTGTTTACATGAAACCTACTCTTGCACATTATGTTGTTTTTATTTTTACTTATCTTTTTAATTTACATTCAACTGTCTTGTCCTTTATATGTTATTCTGTTTATTTCTTTTCAATATGGTGTTGGAATCTCGGTATTTGTATGTTACCTTTGTTCTTAATTTTTCATTGTGTTTAAAGATTTAAATTAAAAAAAAAAATAGTTTGATTGTGTGTTTAAAGTCTTAAAAAAATGTTTAGGGTCAGGACTTTTTTTTTAATTCAAGGTCTTTTTATTGGTTTTTTTCAAGTTTTACAGAATAATTACATACAAGAGAATTAGAATTAACATAGTAAATATGATAAATACTTATAACCCCCACATGTCATTCTCCAACGAAGCCCCATCCCTACAACTTGGCTAGGATTGATATTGGGCACAAACTCAGTACTTTAACATTTAGTTGTTCTTTTTGTTTTTTGGGGGAGTTTTAAAAGAATGTGTCGTTTATTTCACTTAAAAACAATTAATACACATTTTTCTTGCTTTACTCGAACTTGAAAACAAGAGTTTTGGATGCCGTTTTCCCTGAAATGTGTTAGTTTGATTGATTGTGTGTTTAAAGTCTTTTTTTTTTTTAATTTTTTTTTTAAAATGTGTCATTTATTTCACTTAAAACCATTACTACACATTTTTCTTGCTTTACTCGCATTGAAAACAATAGTTTTGGAAGTTGTTTTCCCTGAAATGTGTTAGTTTGATTGTGTGTTTAAAGTATTTTTAAAAAGTTTAAAAAAAAAATGTTGTTTATTTCACTTAAAAACAATTAATACACATTTTTCTTGCTTTACTCGAACTTGAAAACAAGAGTTTTGGATGCCGTTTTCCCTGAAATGTGTTAGTTTGTCTGTGTGTTAAAAGTTTGTATTTTTTTCAACGTTAGCTTTATTTGGTTTTCAAAATCCTTCCAATGATACACAAAAATAAGAGTTCTCTTACATAAAAGCAAACATCAAGGGCAGCTGAATTATTGTCCAGCATTCGAATCAATCAATCATCTTACAAGTCAGGTATTTATGAGATATCAGAAAGCAACATTCAGTTTCGTTTTATATGAGAAAAGGAAAGAGAAAAAAGAAAGAATGATGTCTACCAGGATATAAACCTAGGATAAACAGTTTAGGGTCAAGAACAAATTTGTGTTTAAAGTGTTTTAAATAATTGTTTAGGGTAACAATTAGTGGTTTTGCTCACTTAAAACTGAAAACAAGAGTTTTGGAGGCTGTTTTTTCCCTGAAATGTGTTTGTTATTTACACAGAAACAACGGCTTAACTCTCCTGTTGGCAAAATAACCTCCTTAGTCCTCGGAATGAAAATAAACCAGAAAACCATGATGTAGTTTCACATTGCAATCATTTCATACTTTAATTCAGATTCAGACGACTTTATTGATCCCTTTGGGAGGTTCCCTCTGGGAAATCTCCATCTCACTCACTCAACACTGTCGTATGCAAATCAAACACCCCAAAAACCAAACACCCATATAAAGATAAAAATAAAAAGTGCAGTGCCATAAATAGAATATGAATAGAAAAGAAATAAGTATTATGAAACATTGCAAGTTATTGCACAGTCACTGACCCCCCACAGTCCCTCTGTTCTTCAGTTCTTAATCTTCTTTAGTCTTTTTTTATTATTATTTCCTGATGTTAAAGTATTTTGGCAACTGTTTAATGATTATATCCACTGCAAACCCATCTTCAATTATTTTGTATAACTCAAATGTTTGGCCTCCATCTGAACAGGTTTGTGGATTCAAAGGAATTTGTAATTAATCTGTTTATCCTTTTAGTCAAATTTAACATGCATGGAAGTAGATCTAAAATAAAAAGAATTTTCTCATTTCTATTCTTTGTTCTTCAAATCAAAACCCCAGAATCCTGATCCGGATCCAGTTTGTGCCCAGTTTCCTTCAGACCAGTTTTTATCTCTTTATTTCCTCTCCCCCAGGCTAAATCATTAAATGTTTTCATATATATATATATATATATATATACATCATATACACATCAGGTTCGGTGGTCCTACCTATGTTCACCCATATGGACTCAGAGTGGGATTTACCTGGTGTTCAGGTGGGGTCCAACTATTAATTATTATTTATTAATATTGTAAATTGCTCCAACAGGTATTGGACCCACACAATTTGCTCCTTTTTTTAGCCCATGTCCATTTAGTCCACTTGTATCCCTCAAGGGCCACATATATCATCATGTTTATGAATGAGGCTCCACATCATAGCGCTCGACAACGGTTTCCATGGTGATTCCTTGTCCACGTGGTCCAATCAGATATTGATAAATGTCACCTGGGATCGCTGATCTGGCTACAGCACCAAACTCCTTGAAGGGTTTAATATTATGCAGTGTAGAAGGATAAATAAATATTTCTTTAAAGAACATTTAAACATTTTATTGACGTCTCACCCATAGGCTATAACCAGAGCTGGGTAGTAACGAGTTACATTTACTCTGTTACATTTACTTGAGTAGGTTTGGGGAAATTTTGTACTTTTAGGAATAGTTTTGAATCACTATACTTTTTACTTTTACTTGAGTAGATTTGTGAATAAACTGTTACTCTTACGCCGCTACATTAGGCTACGTTGAGCTGTTACTTTTCTTTTATCCCTTTTATCCGCATACGCTTCAATCTCATGACATCACTGGTGATTCTTTGGGAAAAATGTTTGTTTTTGCATGTTTTGTCACATTTACACAGACTCAAACACACACAGAGTTTCTATGAGTTCATGTTTGTTCTAGTTCTGGTTAAAAAAGAAAAGTACAAAGGCTTGAAAGTTTGTGCTACTTGTACTTAATTTATTTTTTTAATCTGTTATTATTTTATTTATTTTATTTATAAAGTACTTGAATTTACTTTAAGATTATTTTAATTTAAGCAATTTTTTTTATTAATTTTAATTTATTTTATTATTTTATTGATTTAATTTGCCTGAAGATGATTATTTTGAAATTTCGTCTGTTTGAATGGTTGTGTTAAAAAAATAAATCAGACGTTACTCAACAGTTACTCAGTACTTGAGTAGTTTTTTCACCAAGTACTTTTTTACTTTTACTCAAGTAATTATTTGGATGACTACCTTTTACTTCTACTTGAGTCATATTATTCTGAAGTAACAGTACTTTTACTTGAGTACAATTTTTGGCTACTCTACCCAGCTCTGGCTATAACTTTATTTCATCACTAAGTTGCTTCTTAACAATTTTATTGTGGGAGGCACATCTGAAAATAAAAGATGAACGTATATCAACAAATTAGATGGAGTTAACAAGAAACAACACAAGTCTCTCGGGTTCTTGGTGTTTTGGTGCAAAAAACTATCGTCTTGCAGCGTTTTTCTGATGTTTATTTGCTTTAAACACGCCACCAGTGCATCACCAGTCATCTAAACTGACTTATGGCGCCATCTAGCGGCTCCCGATGTCACCACCACCGTTGGAGAGCGACAGAGATGAAACATCTTCCAGGAAGGATATGATAGACTTGTAGTCAAGAAACCTAAACCGAGACCAGAGAGTATCAAGACCAGTTCACCTCAAGACCAAGACCAAAAACAAAGCTGTTAATTTCCTGATCCTGCGTGATTGTAGAACATCAGCTCCATCCTGGTTCAGCTAGTTTCCATATGAGCTTGTATTCAACTGCAGCTCAATAACACAGAGAAGTGGATGATGATGTTGAACTCACTATAAATGTTTCCATCCATCAGCTGAGATCAGATATGTGTGGCGACTGCACTACCACTATCTCTACACTATTGGAGGATTGACTCCAGAGCTTTTAAGGATTGACACGACTACTAACTAGTCCCAAAGTCCTCTAGCAGAATAACCAGCACCAACACCCCCCTCCACTTCAGGAAAGACATGAATAGTAAATGTTACTGATTTAAATTGGACTGAATTTGGAGATGAAACCTGAATTTTAAATATTAAAGATTGAAATGACATTATTTAACATGATAGTAGTAGACAGCAGCGCCACTTGAAGCCCATCAATTTCCAAGATCATGCAGGAATGTGTCACTAACGACTCGGTCAAAGTGTGAAAGTGTTTAACTTCGATCATTTGTCCTAAAAGAAGAATTTTCAAGTCCTGACAGTTTCCAGAAGTCCTAAATACACGTCTGCAACACACTTGGTTGAAAATACCAGATGATGGAAGGTACATGTAACAGAGCCACCTTAAAAAATCTGTTCACAGCAGCCGGTTATTTGGGGGCGGAGTCAGACACTCAAATCTGCTCAACCTGATCTCACAAAAATCCGTGAAATGCCCACGACCTCTCACCACTATTTTCCGTGGTATATACACGGAAAATGGTATAATTCCGTGTGAGCACCACGGATTTTGTACTATGCAAAGTCAATGGAATCCGTTGTCGTGATATATACACGGATTATGACATTATTATTATATTATTCTTTATTATAGTGGCTAAATTATGAGTTTTTGTTGCGCAAGGTACTGTTTGTTACTGTCAGTTTGTAAAAGCATGTTTTTAACGCTGTTTTAACAGTGTTTTTATTTAGGTTTTAATGGGAGCACCACGGATATAGTACTATGCGAAGTACTATATACACGGAATTATAACATTTTCCGTGTATATACCACGGAAAATAGTGGTGAGATGTCGTGGGCATTTCACAGATTTTTGTGAGATCAGGTTGAATCTGCTCCAACCCCACCTCTAAGGGGTGTGGTTATTTTTAAATTCATTTTTATTTTTGTGTGGGTCCAGTGACGTTTATTTGAAGTAATCAGACAAGAAATGGGGCAGTGAGCGAGAGAAGACGCCACAACCCAGGACTCATCTCGGTAGCACAATCGGAAATAACCGCTGATTAAGCCGACTTTGGGCTAGTACAAGCTGCCTGCTCTCGGCTAAACGTCGCCTTCGAACCCTTCCAGACCAACTCACAACCAGTCGGACCAACCAACTAAACATAGTCTCAATCTCAATATGACCTATTAAACTTCGTCGGGTCTTTATTCACAGCTCCGGAGTCAACACAGAGCTAAAGGCTAAATAGCTAAGGTGAAGACAGCTCAGCATTGGCCGTGTGGATCAAATGTCGCCCGCCCCCACCCCGCTTCTCCATTAATGTATTGCTTTATATAGCGTGTTTATTTCTGCTGCAAAGTTTAACATTTGAAGTGGAGACTGGCTCCCTCTGGTGGTCAAAGGAGGAACTTCAACTTTGAAACCAGCACAATAAAAATGAACCTTTCTGTGGTTATTGCTATATATATATATATATATATATATATATATATATATATATATATATATATATATATATAAATACATACATATATACACAAATAAAATACAAGGAGTCAGTAATGGAACATTTAACAAAACATTTTTTATTTACCCACAACAGAGGTCTGGTAGTTTTACATGAATGGATCATGGACGTTAATGCCTTACGTTTTTATTTTTAATTAATTATGTTATAACAAGAAAAAAATGTCACTATAAAATATGCAGAAAATGTGTTCCCATGTGGACAACTTGTGCAATTTCTCAAGACTCAATGGTTTCACTTGATTAAACGACAGTTTGATCCGTAGATTCCTTCAGTACCGTTAAAGTAAAGTAAACTGGCAGACATCAAAGTGAACAAGGAGACATTCGGTATGGAGTCGTTCAGGCGTTCTTGGTCGTGATTATCTCAGCTGTAGGAACAAGGACATGAGAGCCGCTCATTAAAAAGGCGTGCGAAGCTGTGCTACGCCGCCAGGCGCCGTACTTACAGTTATGTAGGCTACGCCGCCGTCGGATGCCACCGATCCGTAGTCTGCTGGACCAAACTCGGACCGTCGCTAAAAAGGATTTAAAAACTCATTCTAGAAATCTCACTCAGTGCGTTTACTTGGGAAGTTTAATTCCTCTTTAATTCAGAATTAAAATTAAATCCGATTTAAAATGAGTAAAAATTACCATGTAAAAACCTAATTCCGAATGAAAATGGCCATTCCGAATTAAACTTAATTCCGAAGTAAGTGGATGGTTTATTCCGATTTTAAATCCGAATAGAATAATTCCGCGATCAAGTAAACACTCATTCCGCTTTAAATTAGTTCCGGTCTTTCTGCGCTGCTCGTTCGCTCGCCCGTCTGTCGCAATGATGCTTCCGCGCTGGGCTTGTTTTCTAAACAAAGTTTCAAGATGGCAGCACGCAGTAAACGGTGGTCAAGAGCAGAGACCGTTTATTTAATAAATAGCTTGGAGGACCAGGAATTTATTAAAAGAACAGATGGCAGGAAACATAAAAATGGTGAGCTTTTCAAAGTTGTAGCGGGTAAGTTTGTTTTTCTTCAGAACCTTCCCAACCCCCAGACCTTAAGAGGAATTGGATAAAGCCGATCAAATGTGTTTTCCACGTAAACCTCAATTCGGAATTAGTATTTCCATGTAAACTCAAAGGAAAATAGTTTCATTCGGAATTATTTAATTTGGAATAATTAATTCCGAATTAAAAAACATCATGTAACCGTGGCCATTGCCCAGTTTCTGGAGGGATTAAAGTGGACAAAGATGTTTTTGCTGGTGTTTGAGACAGTAGGAAAAGCAATCATGCAAAGATCCAGCCGGGCTGGAGGAATGGTGGGTTCGGATAAACCGTTTTTTCAGCGTTGGTAACTCTTGCTTCCCTTTTATCCCGATGAAGAGGACGATCGGAGATGAGCAGAAGATGCGGCAGGAAAAAATACGGAAAGCAGCTCAACTCCCAGGTGAGACGAAGGCAGATGGAAAAAAATAAAAAAAATAATAATAACTAAAGCGGCGTGCAAGTCACCCAAGTAAAAAAAATAAAAATAATAATAACTAAAGCGGCGTGCAAGTCACCCAAGCGAGGGAGCGTCCCAGGTAAAGTCAGCTCCGGGAGCGCTCACCTGTGGGTTTGGTCACAACCACCAGGGGGCAGCACCGATATCCCAGGTTTCAAACAGAAAATGAGAGTGGAACCAGAAACCGGAACCAGAAACCGGAACCAGAACCCGGGCCCCGTCTAGTCTACGTCGGAGGCTTCGTTGTCAGAGTGGAGGTAGTTGCTGCCTTTTACCCGGATGTAGTGCACGTGGCGCCGGTCGTCGGGGTCCGGGCCCCCGCAGGAGCACAGCGGCCCGGTGAACAGGTTCTCGATGTCCTCCAGCTGCCGGCCCTGCGTCTCGGGGAGGCAGCCCAGCACGAACAGCAGCCCCAGAACCACCAGGCCCGTGTACAGGAAGAAGGCGCCTGAAACGCACACAGAGACACGACGCCACCATTATACACAACGCAGGTTACCAGGATCACGCTAATCAAATATTTCTACAATCCAAATCGCTAAAATTTCTGGATCTTGTCAGTTTCAAAACAGCACAACTAATGTTCAAAGCAAAGAATAATTAATTACCGGGACATTGATACTGAGGGGATATCTTTTTCAAGTTCAAGTATATTCAAGTCAATTCAAGTATATTGTTATACCATTGCTGTCTATTGTTCTCTATTATATTGTAGTATTCTAGTAAAGTAATGATAATGTAATACTATACATCATAATTACTTCTATTATTACATACAAACATAGTAGCGCGATTAAATGATGGGCGTTTGTTTTGTTTTCTTTTGTTTGCCTTAATTTGTTTGATTTTGACTATATTTATATATACATGTAATTGAGTATTATATCACTGTATTGAACAGTTATTAAAGTAGGTGGGTCAATGACTAATAAGGATTTTCAACAGGTCAATTTTTTGAGTTTTTTTTGTCAAGATGAATTGGCACTAGCCTTAAAAAAGGCTTAATTTCCTTAACATCTTGACAAGTTTTCAGTATTATACAAAAATGGTTGTTATTTTAATGGTCGCGCCACATGATATTTCTTAAAATGGACATCAGTCAAACTTTGTTTGTATATTATGATGGAAATATAAATATAAATGTGTATAAATCTTACACACTACAAGACATTTTGGAAATCATGCCAGATAAAAGAAGATTGATTTAAAAACATTTAGAGTGATTCCAAAACAAGTTTTCAAAACCAGAGTCATGGTCGGACGGTCGCACCACATGACATTTTGACGCTTAAAACAACAACAAAATCCCAAATAACTAGTATTTTTTGTAAAATTCAAGTGAGTCCATATGTGGGACAGGTCGGTCATATATATGGTATTTTTTTTATCCATTTAAACCTTTTTTGAATTAAAAAAGAATCTGTTTTTCAGAAAATATAGGCGTCACATCATTGACCCGGGTATGTGTGTTTTATATGTAAGCTTATTGAAACTCGTCTTATTATATGTAAGAATGTATGTAAGATTCAGGGGTAGGACTACTCCGTTTCAAACATGTTGGTGGATCCGTGAGGATATACATATATATATATTTGTATTCTGTTGTTTACTTTTTTGTACTCTTTTAATCAAACCATTCAGATAAACGGCCCTCCAGCACCTGAACCGGGTCTAGTCGGGGGCCCCGGGGCAAAATAAGGACCGTTTGGTTCAGATTCTCGCAAATTCGCCAAATTTGGCACAGATGTTGTCCATACCATACTTAATCATTTTAAGATGGGTGCCAAGATTGGCGCCCCATGGTGCTGCCATATTTCGCAATCCAATATGGCTGCCACCCCCAAAAAACGGAAAGGCCTAGAATCATAAATGATACCACTTTTTATGGGTTTTCTGGATCGTAGAATCTGATTCTGGTGTTATTTCAATGATTTGAGGTCAAGATTACCCCTCAAGGTCAAGGTTACTCATCAAAGTTAGTATATAAAGGTAATATCGGGATAAAATCCAGTATTTTTGGGTCGCCATGCCAGCTTCTACCCCCAAAAGTTTTTTTTTCTCATTATAAGCTATACTCAAAAGTCAAAACAATCAGATTATGTCATCTCAATGATATTAGGTCAAGTTTACCCCTCAAGTTTACCCAAGTTAACATAAAGGTAATTTTGGGGTCATTAAAAAAATCTTATCATTATTTAAATAATATTTGCCATTTAACCTATTTTCAAACTTGTCAGAGACAAGTCAGGAGTCAAACAGTAACAACAAACACATCTGATGTGTTTGCTGAATCAGCCTGCCAGTTAACCAAGATGAAGGTACCCTAATGAGGCTATAAAGGTGCACATACATGGTGCATGATTCATGGTGCACATACAAAAGACAGGTAAGTTGTAATATTATAGCAAAGTGCATGCATTTTTCTGATAGACAACATAATGACATTTGTGTTTGTGTACTATGTTCGCACCGTAGACAGCGATGTTGTCATTTTGGCAATCCGGTTTTTCGAGACCCTTGGCCTAACAGAGCTCTGGGTGGGTTTTGGTACTGGTCGAACATATCGTGACATACCAGTCCATACCATCTACTCTGAACTCGGTCCATCAAAGTCCTTGGCACTACCCCTCTTCCACAGCTTAACAGGATGTGACACAACTTCCCAGTTTCTTGGATGTGGCAAGAAGACAGGTTGGGCAGCCTGGAGAAGCATACCAGACCTCACCAACACACTAGTTGCTCTCACACACACCCCTGACCTCTTCAGTCTTGAGTCTGTGCATATGCAGAACATTAAGCGTTTCGTCGTCCTCATGTACAGCAAGGGGTGTGGTGCAGCTGGTGTCAATGAGGCCAGACATCGCCTCTTCACCACTGGAAGTAGATCACTGGAAAACCTCCCACCTACCCAAGCTGCATTGTTCCAGCATGTCAAGCGAGCGCTACTGCAGGCAAGTTTCTACTGGAATCAGGCAACCTCGGTCCAGCAGGAAATTCCTGACTTCAGTGAGTGGGGCTGGCACAAAGATGGCACTGGCACATGGCAACCACTGTGGACCACTCTTAATGATGCATCAGCAGCATGTGACCTTCTTGTATGCTGTGGCTGCCTCAAGGGATGCATGGGAAGGTGCAAATGCAATCGTATCGGTGTCCGATGCACAATCCTCTGCAAATGCGAAGGTGGGTGCCTTAATAACGAAGATGACAGCCATTAACTCCCCGCTTTGCAAGGAATGGAGACACAATAAAGAATGTAAATGACATTTTGAAGTTTTACGGAATAACTATTTTGATTACATTGTCCCCTACTGTCAGTTGTTTAGTTAAAGTTGAAGTTGTACTTGTGGACTTGTGGAACAAAAAGAAAAAAAAAAAAGGCTGTGTCCCTAAACACATTTTGTGTGTCTTTTTCTGTTGGCACATATACATTTTAATTGAAAATTGTTTGTTATTCATTTATTGTTTATAATAAACAATCTACTGTTTTGAGTTGTGAAACATTGATACATACATACAAGTATAGCTTATAATGAAAAAAAAAAAAAAAAAAAAAAAAGTTTTGGGCGTAGCATCTAGCATGGCACACCAGAAATACTGGATTTTACCCCTGTATTGCCTTTATATACCAACTTTGATGAGTAAAATTGACCTTGAGTGGTAATCTGGACCTCAAATCATTGAAATAACACCAGAATCAGATTCTACGATCCAGAAAACACATAAAAAGTGGTATCATTTATGATTCTAGGCCTTTCCGTTTTTTGGGGGGTGGCAGCCATATTGGATTGCGCAATATGGCAGCACCATGGGGCGCCAATCTTGGCACCCATCTTAAAATGATTAAGTATGGTATGGACAACATCTGTGCCAAATTTGGCGAATTTGCGAGAATCTGAACCAAAATATCCCCGGGGCCCCAGACTAGTCGGGGTGTACACTCTTACCGTAGTACGTCAGATATTCGGCGACGTGGAGGAACGTCAGAGACACCAGGACGTTGAAGGTCCAGTTGACCCCGGCGGAGCAGGCGTTCCCGGTGCTGCGGGCCCACAGCGGGTAAATCTCAGAGTTCACCGTCCACGGCATCGGACCCATTCCTGGAAAATAAAGACAATGTTTTACACTCGTCATGGAATCTCTCTCACTACAGGATTGAATAGTTTGGACAACTGCTTCTCCAGGATCGTTGCTTGTGTCTTCCCCTTCTGGCATTGGGTTAATGTTAGGGTTACAATAACTAAACCCATTTATTTAGCTGTTAGCCTTTAAAATTAGCCTTAAACTGTTTAAGCAAACTGATAATATAGAAAATTAGATTTATTTAAGTACTGATGAACAAAATGTGCTGCTCATAAAACTATAAGAAAACAAAGTTAAAGCAAAGTGTAGTTATTGTTCAGTAAAGCCTCTAGTTAGTGTTTAGCCTCTAGTTAGTGTTAGTAAAACTCTAGTTGGTGTTTAGCCTCTAGTTAGTGTTTAGTAAAGCCTCTAGTTGGTGTTTAGTAAAGCCTCTAGTTAGTGTTTAGTAAAGCCTCTAGTTGGTGTTTAGTAAAGCCTCTAGTTGGTGTTTAGTAAAGCCTCTAGTTGGTGTTTAGCCTCTAGTTGGTGTTAGTAAAACTCTAGTTGGTGTTTAGCCTCTAGTTGGTGTTTAGTAAAGCCTCTAGTTGGTGTTTAGTAAAGCCTCTAGTTAGTGTTTAGTAAAGCCTCTAGTTGGTGTTTAGTAAAGCCTCTAGTTGGTGTTTAGCCTCTAGTTGGTGTTAGTAAAACTCTAGTTGGTGTTTAGCCTCTAGTTAGTGTTTAGTAAAGCCTCTAGTTAGTGTTTAGTAAAGCCTCTAGTTAGTGTTAGTAAAACTCTAGTTGGTGTTTAGCCTCTAGTTGGTGTTTAGTAAAGCCTCTAGTTGGTGTTTAGTAAAGCCTCTAGTTAGTGTTTAGTAAAGCCTCTAGTTAGTGTTTAGCCTCTAGTTAGTGTTTAGTAAAGCCTCTAGTTAGTGTTTAGTAAAGCCTCTAGTTGGTGTTTAGTAAAGCCTCTAGTTGGTGTTTAGTAAAGCCTCTAGTTAGTGTTTAGTAAAGCCTCTAGTTAGTGTTTAGTAAAGCCTCTAGTTAGTGTTTAGTAAAGCCTCTAGTTAGTGTTTAGTAAAGCCTCTAGTTGGTGTTTAGTAAAGCCTCTAGTTAGTGTTAGTAAAACTCTAGTTGGTGTTTAGCCTCTAGTTGGTGTTTAGTAAAACTCTAGTTGGTGTTTAGCCTCTAGTTGGTGTTTAGTAAAGCCTTTAGTTGGTGTTTAGTAAAGCCTCTAGTTAGTGTTAGTAAAACTCTAGTTGGTGTTTAGTAAAGCCTTTAGTTGGTGTTTAGTAAAGCCTCTAGTTAGTGTTAGTAAAACTCTAGTTGGTGTTTAGCCTCTAGTTAGTGTTTAGTAAAGCCTCTAGTTGGTGTTTAGTAAGGCCTCTAGTTGGTGTTTAGTAAGGCCTCTAGTTGGTGTTTAGCCTCTAGTTAGTGTTAGTAAAACTCTAGTTGGTGTTTAGTAAAGCCTTTAGTTGGTGTTTAGTAAACCCTCTAGTTAGTGTTAGTAAAACTCTAGTTGGTGTTTAGCCTCTAGTTAGTGTTAGTAAAACTCTAGTTGGTGTTTAGTAAAGCCTCTAGTTAGTGTTTGGTAAAGCCTCTAGTTGGTGTTTAGTAAAGCCTCTAGTTAGTGTTAGTAAAACTCTAGTTGGTGTTTAGCCTCTAGTTAGTGTTTAGTAAAGCCTCTAGTTAGTGTTTGGTAAAGCCCCTAGTTGGTGTTTAGTAAAGCCTCTAGTTGGTGTTTAGTAAAGCCTCTAGTTAGTGTTTAGTAAAGCCTCTAGTTGGTGTTTAGTAAAGCCTCTAGTTGGTGTTTAGCCTCTAGTTGGTGTTTAGCCTCTAGTTGGTGTTAGTAAAACTCTAGTTGGTGTTTAGCCTCTAGTTAGTGTTTAGTAAAGCCTCTAGTTAGTGTTTAGTAAAGCCTCTAGTTAGTGTTAGTAAAACTCTAGTTGGTGTTTAGCCTCTAGTTGGTGTTTAGTAAAGCCTCTAGTTAGTGTTTAGTAAAGCCTCTAGTTGGTGTTTAGTAAAGCCTCTAGTTGGTGTTTAGTAAAGCCTCTAGTTAGTGTTTAGTAAAGCCTCTAGTTAGTGTTAGTAAAACTCTAGTTGGTGTTTAGCCTCTAGTTGGTGTTTAGTAAAACTCTAGTTGGTGTTTAGCCTCTAGTTGGTGTTTAGTAAAGCCTTTAGTTGGTGTTTAGTAAAGCCTCTAGTTAGTGTTAGTAAAACTCTAGTTGGTGTTTAGCCTCTAGTTAGTGTTTAGTAAAGCCTCTAGTTGGTGTTTAGTAAGGCCTCTAGTTGGTGTTTAGTAAGGCCTCTAGTTGGTGTTTAGCCTCTAGTTAGTGTTAGTAAAACTCTAGTTGGTGTTTAGTAAAGCCTTTAGTTGGTGTTTAGTAAACCCTCTAGTTAGTGTTAGTAAAACTCTAGTTGGTGTTTAGCCTCTAGTTAGTGTTAGTAAAACTCTAGTTGGTGTTTAGTAAAGCCTTTAGTTGGTGTTTAGTAAACCCTCTAGTTAGTGTTAGTAAAACTCTAGTTGGTGTTTAGCCTCTAGTTAGTGTTTAGTAAAGCCTCTAGTTAGTGTTTGGTAAAGCCCCTAGTTGGTGTTTAGTAAAGCCTCTAGTTGGTGTTTATTCAGACCTGGAGCGAAGAAGGCGAGGTAGAGGATGAGGCCCACCAGGACGACCCAGGAGTAGGACGTGGGGCAGAAGTTGTACGCCCAGATCGGGCTGCCAGCCGCCTCCGTCACGTTGGAGCACCTGGCCAAGAAAAGATCGGTCGTTGAGTGTCCTCTGGCAGAGGCTCTGGCTCGCCAAACCCCACCCCGGTACCCAGTAGGGCTGCAACTAACGACTATTTTAATAGTCAACTAGTCACCGACTATTGAAACAATTAGTCGACTAATCGGATAATTAGTCATTTTTTAAAATTTAGTATGAGGTTGTTTTAATTATGTGGATGATAATAAACACAAGAAAGATGGCACTAGAGCCCTGCTATAGCGGGACTGTTTTCTTCATCCTAAATCATCCAAAACTCTACAATCATGGAATTGATTAACTGGTGTCTCAGCACAATTGACCAAATTTTTGCAACCAGAAGACAGGGGGTAAGGGAGCCCTCTTGCCCCGATGGGATATTTTTTCTGGATATACAATGGATTCCTACAAATATTGGAAGCCTTTGTGTCTCAAAATTCTGTCTGTCGAGGATGTTGAAGACGCCTTCATAATTGGAATTATGATAGCAGGATTTCTCCTGATCATCCTTCTGATCGGAGGGGGGGGGGATTCCTGGTGTATCGACAAACGCGTAAGACGTCGACAGCTGTTTTGGCTCTTTCAGAGCTGCCGGACGTGGCTGAAGGGTCAAGCAAGGTGCTCAGACTCTGACGGTAGGGGAGCAGGGCCGCAAGCTGGATGCGATTCTCGAACAGAATCGCAGGCTAGCGGCGGTGTTCGAGCTCATTGGCAAGATTGATAACACCCTGGAGAAGTTGGAAGCTCGGCTTGGAGGGAAGTGATCACCAATTCGTCTGATTGGAGTGCCATTGATGAACCAAAGACTGAAGGCAGACGGAAAATTACTGGGCTGCCTGTTTTTCAATATAATTGTTGATTCTATAATCTGCCCTTGACAGAGCGGTCTCAGGCCGATCGTTCCTGGTCACAATCTTCCTGGTGGAATGTAAACAAGATGACTCTGCCCCCACTAATACCTCCCCCTCTCCCACGAACACCTGCGGATCCCTGTCTCAGAAATGTACGAGCCGCCTGATAACATCAAGGACATTTGGCTGAGAGCAGCTCTGGGCGAAGGTTCACGGACTTATCGCGTCAGACACTTACTGAAAAACACACACACTTCCCTCAACTTCAACGCCTTCCTTGGCTCCTCCCTCTTATCAGCCCCCCCCCAACAGTCTCCGGGTTTTGAGCGCCATGATGGCGATCACTTGGATGTACTGTGCGGGGACCCCCCGATTCTGATTCTGCTACAGCGGGACTGTTTTCTTCATCCTGCTCCCGCCCGCATCCGCAAAACTGAGAATTCATGCCCGCACGGCGCACAATAATAGAGATGCATTGATTTAGTGTCTTCTCCCATCCCGCAAGAGAAATGTCCAGACAAATCTATCTGATTTAATGTTAACATGATCATTGTGGAGCTTGATGGATAACTGACAGTTCATAGTCACCTGACTGAAAGTTAGATGCAAATCCATCATTGTCATCATTGCACAAGCATTTTTCACCTTTCGCGCAGCATCAACTATGTGATTGAGGTTTTAGCAACGAGAGTAGCTGTGAGTGGCTCAAATAATACTAATAAATAACATGAAATAAACAAAGTTAACGATTTAAACAAATTAATTTAACAAATTAATCACTTGGCCATTACATTGCTGTGGAGGAAGAGAATGTTGCTGACCGAGTGCGGTCCCAATCCTGTGCATCTCTCTTCCAAGATTAATTTAAAATAATTTTGTCAGGCACAGTCAGGCATAACGTTAAAGCTCTCTTTTAAAGCCAAAATACGCTTAATATCTTACCAAGGCGAGTCCGTTTCGTTCAAAACTCCGACGTGCTTTGTCTTCAAATGCTCGTGCTTTGCCGACGTGCTCCCGTGATAAGCAAGGTCTGCTTTGCAAACCTTGCAAGTCGTCTTTTTATTCGCCATATCGAGGCTAAAAGGCTCCCAAACTTTTGAAGTCTTATTACGCGCAGCTGCTGTACAGGACGCCATAATTTTGTTTTACCCGCCACTGCTCGGCAGAGTAGCTATCGTGCATGCGCGACTCTCGGCAGAGATTGTATTGAAATGAGACGCCTCACTCCATTGGAAAAACACGTCTGGCGACAATTGTCGACAATGGAATTCATCGTCGACAATTTTGATTTTGATTGTCGACGAATCGTTGCAGCTCTACCAAGACCCCCAGGGGGCGTGGCCTCGCCAAACCCCGCCCCCAGACCCCTCAGGGGGCGTGGCCTTACCTTCCCCAGGCCGCGTGGTCGCTGGTCTCCCGGCTGACGGGGACGCAGGACGACTCGAAGACGCTGGTGCCGTTGTCACGGTAACAGAACCCACAACCCGGGTCCAGCATGCAGCGCTCGCAGGACCTGCGGGGGAGAGAGGTGGTGAGAGTCAGAACCGCTGGGCCGAGGCTGGTCCAGAACTCCAGGACTGTAATTGGACTCATGAGGAGCCGGACTCCACCGACGTCGTTAAGTCATCAAGTCATCAGCTGCAGGAATGTCGGGTCAGAACGAGGTCGGCCCGTTTCAGAGCTGCTGCTCTGGATCCAGAATCACTCCTCTCTCTCTAGAACCTCCTCTCTCTCTCCAGAACCGGTCCTCTCTCTCTAGATCAGGGATCAGCAACCCTTAAGTGCCGCCCTAGTGGCTCCCTGGAGCTTTTTCAAAAATGTTTGACCTTTTTTTTCCTTTTTTTCTCTTTTTTTTCTTCCTTTTTCCTTTTTTAATTTCGACATTTTGACTTTTTTCTCGACATTTCGACTTTTTTCTCGAGACTGTACTTCAACATTAATCACGACATTTCGACTTTTTTCTCAAAATTTTGACTATTTCCTCAACATTTCAACTTTTTTCTCAACATTTCGACTTTTTTTTCGCGATTGTACTTCAACATTAATCTTGACATTTCGACTTTTTTCTCAAAATTTTGACTATTTCCTCGACATTTTTACTTTTTATACGAAATTTTGACTATTTCCTCGACATTTCGACTTTTTTCTCAAAATTTCGACTTTTTTCTCGACATTTCGACTTTTTTCTCAAGATTATACTTCAACATTAATCTTGACATTTCTACTTTTTTCTCGAAATTTTGACTTTTTTTGTGAAATTTTGACTTTTTCCGCACATTTCGACTTTTTTCGACATTTCGTTTTTTTCTCTCGAAATTTCGACTTATTTCTCGAATTGCATAATGAAAAAAAAATCTTCCCCCTGTTCTAACTAATATCGAAACATGCAGCATGTGTTGCTTTCATTCTAAAGCTTATACAAGACTTTTCATTTTTTGCAGCTCCAGACATATTTGTTTTTTGTGTTTTTGGTCCAATATGGCTCTTTCAACATTTTGGGTTGAAGACCCCTGATCCAGAACCAGAACCCCTCCTCTCTCTCCAGAACCACTTCTAACATCAGAGTAAAGTTTCTTCTCCTCGTTTTACCGGCGGAGGCTGCAGGTGGAGTTCTGGTCGACCGGGTCGAGGGTGACGAGTGGAGAGTTCTGGGCCGACAGCAGGAACCCGACGGCCAGCAGCGCCAGACTGAGACCGGTACCTGGTCGGAGGAGAACAGAGACCGGGGTAAGAGGAAACCGGGTGGAAACCCGGGTCACCATGCGGGTCAGAACCGTCAGAGCCGTCCGGACCACCGACCCAGAAGGCTGCCCAGCGTCAGCTTCCGGCGGCCGACCCGCTCCACCAGCCAGAACCCCACCAGCGTGAACAGGAAGTTGGTGGCGGAGGTGGCGGCGGCCAGCCAGATGGCCTCCTTGTCGTCCCGCACACCGGCCATCTGCAGGATGGTGGCGCTGTAGTACCTGCGAGCCAGAACCAGTCAGAACCGGTCAGAATGGGTCGTCAACAAGGCAAGGCAAGTTTATTTGTATAGCACAATTCAACACAAGGTAATTCAAAGTAGGGCTGGGCGATATGGACTATTATTAATATCTCGATATTTTTAGGCCAGTTTAAGATTAAGGGTGCTTTCACACCTGTGGCCCGTTTGTTTTGTTCCGTTTCAGGGGCTGAATCGATACAGTTGTTCCGTTTCTCGTTTGTGGAGTTTGTGTTCACAAGGCAAACGTCTGTACCGTTCCAAAGCTGATAACAAATGCCATGCGCTAACCAGCTGCTCTCTGATTGGTCAAATGAACACGGAAGGAGTTTCCTCTTCCGCACCCCGGGATAAACAACACGCCCCTTTCAGCGCAGCACAGACCGCAGCCGCGGCTTTAGGGTGATTTATGGTTCCGCGTTACACCAACGCAGAGCCTACGGCGTAGGGTACGGCGTAAGCACTGCGTCGTTTTAACGCGGAACCATAAATCAGGCTTATGCGCCCGGCGCAGAGCGGAGCCCGGCAGCGGACGAGAGGCCGCCTGCCGCAGCCGGGTTTGCGCTGCTGTTTAATTTCATACAATGTTTAATTTGTGCCGTGCTGGGACAACATCTCGGCATGTCCAATAGGAGAGACGGTGGTGGAGGCTGCACCGACTCCTCTCATTGCGCTGCGGTCGCATAAAAAAATGAACCGTTTCAGGTCTCGATTGGAATCGTTCCGAGTCCACCTCTCCTAGGCGATCTCGGAACGCTTGTTTTGTACCGTTTCAGAGCGCGATTGCTGTGTTCACATATACCAAACGTTCCGATCTTTAGGGGGAAACGTTCCCTGTATCGGAACAACTGCTTGAAACGGTACAGGTGTGAAAGCACCCTGAGATTCCCAGAATATTCTAATTTTTTTAGATAGGATATTTGAGTTTTCTTAAGCTGTAAGCCATGATCAGCAATATTAAAATAATAAAAGGCTTGCAATATTTCAGTTGATTTGTAATGAATCCAGAATGTATGACATTTTAGTTTTTGTAATTGTATTACAGAAAATCACAATATTCTAATTTTCTGAGACAGTCCTGTATATGTTGTTCATTGGCAATCGAATTATGGTGCAGCTCAGGTGATATTGCGGAGTAATCCAAAAGTAATGTAACTAGTAATGTAACTAGTTACTTTCAGCAACCAGTAATTAAGTAGTGTAAGGGATTACTTTAAAAAAAGTAACTAGTAATATGTAATGGATTACTTTTTTTGAGTAACTACCCCAACACTGGTCATTCCTGCAGTATTTCTGCAGGTGTTTTGGTCAGTGTTTGTAATATATTATATTATTTGTAATCAGCACAAATTATCTGTCCCCATATGATAAAATCCACCATCCCCCCTGATTTTTTTTACAACTCGAGTACTGACTGTAGTCACGTGGTGACACTGAAATATAGAGCTGTGTGTCATCCGCATAAGTATGGTAGGAAATGTTATGATGTTCCATAATCTGAGCTAGCGGTAGCATATAGATGTTGAATAGAAGCGGTCCGAGAATGGACACTTGAGGAACCCCACATGTGATCTTGGTTCTCTCAGACTCATGGTTTCCAATTGACACAAAAAACAACAACAAAAACAACAACAACAACAAGCGGAGGCTCCACCCACATGACGGTGTTGATCCCCGACAGCTGCTGGAACATCTGCAGGCCGCAGCCGACGGCGAGGGCCCGGCGGGTCGGACCGTGGGCCAGCATCCGCAGGATGACCACGCCCCCTGGACCTGAGGACACACCCCCTTTTTAACAACTGTTTAAGCTCTGCCCCAACTGATAATGTAGAAAATTAGAAAACAGATTTATTTAAGTTGTGATGAACAAACTTTGCTGCTCATAAAACTATATAAAAAACAAACAAAGTTAAAGCAAAGTATATAAACAAAGTTAGATCAGCTTAGATCGCTGTACCTCTACGGAAGAGTATTAGAGCCATGCAGGAGAAAAACATTTTTTTATTGTGCACTTTGAGAAAAAAGTCGAAATGTCGAGAATAATGTTGAAATACAATTTCAAGAATAAAGTCGAAATTTTGTGAATAAAGTCGAAATTTCGAGAATAAGTTTGAAATACATTTTGACTTTTTTTCGAAATGTCGAAATAAAGTTAAAATGTCAAGAAAAAAGTTGAAATGTCGAGATTAATGTTGAAATACAATTTCAAAAATAGAGTCGAAATTTTGTGAATAAAGTCGAAATTTTGAGAATAAAGTTGAAATTTTGAGAATAAAGTTGAAATACATTTCGACTTTTTTTTCTCAAAATTGTACTCTAGAGCTGCATGTGGCTCCCTGGAGCTTTTTCAAAAATGTTTGAACTTTTTTTTTCCTTTTTTTCTTCTTTTTTCCCCTTTTTTTCCTTCTTTTTTTCCTTTTCCTTTTTAATCTCGACATTTTGACTTTTTTCTCGATATTTCGACTTTTTTCCCAAACATTTCGACTTTTTTCTCGAAATGCATAATAAAAAAGAAAAAAATCTTCCTCCTCTAAAATATTATTTTTATTTTTCTCCTGCCTGGCCCTAATACTCTTCTGTACTTTGCTGATGTCTCCGCCCCGTTACCCTCTCGTCCTCCTCACCTCCGGCGGCGCCGCCCTTCTGCTCCTCCTCCACGCCGGCCCGGATGGCCTGGAACTCGTCCTCCACGTCCGGGTCTCCCCGGATCCGGACCAGCACCCGCCGGGCCTCCTGGCCCCGGCCCTTCTGCAGCAGCCAGCGCGGGCTCTCGGGCAGGAACAGGAAGCCGCAGAACTGCAGCAGGGCGGGCAGGACGGAGAGGCCCAGCATGAACCTGCAGGGGCGAAATATAACCATGAATAAATCAGAGCTAAAGCTGCAACAACCAATCCAGAAAACCGAGAGAAGTCGGGTCGCAGGTTCGAGTCCCGATTCTCTCTCTCTCCCCCCTTCCTGTCTACACTTCAAATAAAGGCCCCTAGAGCCACAAAAACCTTAAAAAAAATAAATAAATCTATTATTACTTTTGATAATTTCTTAAAATATAATCAATGTTTTGATCTGCCACAATAATGTAATGAATTTAAAGGAAAACAGCTCAAGTTGAGGGCTATTCTCAGCTATTTTTAGGTGAGATAAAAAAAAGATTGATTAGATTAATTATTTACAGATCTCTATTTTTTTTAATCAGTTGACAGCACTAATTAAAAATCATTAATCAAACGAATTTGATTAATGACTTGTTGTGTTGTGCGATTTATGCGTCACTAGCAGGACTATTAACCTTCATCTGTAAAGAAAAACAAAACAAAACAACTTTAATCCGCAGAGTGACGGAGTTCTTGTGTGTGTTGGATTTTATTTCAGTTCAATTAATTTGTTTAAATGTGTTTTATGAATAAATGTAACTTGCTCACAATGTTGGTAATAATTTAATGATTAATATTCAAGTTTTAATTTGCTGACAAAGTTTGAGTGACGATGCTGCGCTGATGGGAGTGAGGCAGGATGGACTGCTACTCAAGTATTTTATATATATATATATATATATATATATATATATGTGTGTGTGTGTGTGTGTACATATACACACACATATGTGTATATAATAATAATAATAATAATAATAATAATAATACATTTTATTTAAAGGCGCCTTTCAGGACACTCAAGGTATATATACACACACACACACATATATATATATATATATATATATATATATATATTGTACTTAATAAAAAAAGTATTTTGGCTACAATTTTTTTTTTTTCTGAAGCTATTTGTCAAACATTTATTTATTTTTTGTTATTTCATATTATTGTAACGGTTTTTGTGCTTATTTGCTCAGTTTAAATGTTCTATTTCAGAAGAAAGAGGCAGAATTATATTTTATTTTGGGGGGGTCTAATTCATCGATTAATCAACATAAATAATGAACCGATTACTGGATTATTAAAGTAAGGGTCAGTTGCAGCCCCGCGGGTCCAGACGCACCTCCATCCGTCGCGGCTCATGTAGCTGAAGGCTCCGTCCACCACGCTGGCGATGAACTGCCCCCCCGTGATGAACAGGGAGTTGAGGGTGACCAGCTGACCCCGGCGCTGGGGGGGGGACACCTCTGCCATGTACACGGGCACCGTCATCGAAGCAATGCCTGATGGGAAGAGAGAAACGCCTCAGGTGGAGCCGCAGGGCTGAGAGAACTAGGGCTGAACGATTAATTGCAGTTGCGATAATATCGCGATGTGATAAAACAAGATTTTCTAACTGCAAAGGCTGCGATTTGACCAGTCACATGATCTGGTCACGTAATGTGTGAGTGAGCAGAGCGGGAAGAGCAGAGCCGGCAGGGAAAAAAAGTCAACAGATTTAACCTAAATCTACCATGGCCTTAAGGTTTTGATTGTTTTTGCTAAATAAATTCAGCCTCTGAGCCATGTCTTTATCATCCCATGCTCCAACCGAAAATGGCACTGATCAGCAATGCAGACCATGCAGACGCAGAAGAAAAGGAACACCCCTGGCCTCACATTAAGAGCATGTTCACTTTACAAACGGTGGGAAACACCAGCTACAGTATGCAGTGTCTTCATTGTTTGCCTTAATTTATTTTTTTATTTATTCTGTTATTTTATTTTTATTATTTATTAAAGTACTTGAATTTACTTTAAGATTATTTTAATTGAAGCTATTTTTTTATTTATTTTATTTTATTGATTTAATTTGCCTGAAAATGATTATTTTGTACTTTTGTCTGTTTGAATGGTTGTGTTAAAAAATAAATCAGACGTTACTCAACAGTTACTCAGTACTTGAGTAGTTTTTTCACCAAGTACCTTTTTACTTTTACTCAAGTAATTATTTGGATGACTACTTTTTACTTCTACTTGAGTCATATTATTCTGAAGTAACAGTACTTTTACTTGAGTACAATTTTTGGCTCCTCTACCCAGCTCTGGTTAAAGCAAGAGAAAACGTGTTTTTCATACAGGTCCCCTTTAAAGAGGTAAAGCCACAGATTTGTTTTCTTTATTGTTGTAATCTGTGCTTTAAATAAATCTGACATTGTTTATTATAAAACAGACTGATTTATTGCTTGTGTAGTTGAAAAATACACAAGAACCGGACCTTGAAAAAAATAATTGCATATTAAATCGCAATCGCAATATTGAGGGAAAAAAATCGCAATTAGATTATTTTCAAGAATCGTTCAGCCCTAGCGGGAACCTTTGACCCGGGAACCGACGGCGACTCACCGATGCCCAGCCCCACCGTGACCCTGCCCAGCAGCAGCACCCCCCGGTTGGGGGCCGCGCCCAGCAGGACCCCCCCGACGGCGAACACCAAGCTGGCCCCCAGGATGCAGCGGCGGCGGCCCAGCCGGCCGTTCAGGTAGCCGCCCGCCAGGGCGGAGAGGGCCGCGGCCCCCACCGTGCTGGACACCAGCAGCTCCTGCCACAGCGCGCTCAGGTTCAGCTCCCGCTTCAGCAGCAGCATGGCCCCGGACACCACGCCCGTGTCGTAGCCGAACAGGAACCCCCCCAGGGCCGAGAAGAAGGCCAGCACGTAGATGAAGGCCGGCGAGGGCGGGGGGTCCCGGTCCGGGTCTCCTCGGGGGGGAGGCACGATGAGACCCCGCTCCCCATCGTCTCCAGCTGACTGCCTCCTGCCGGCCATCGGGTCGCCCATGAGCCTCAGACGGAGCTCATCGCGGCTGTCGGGACAAAAGAGGAGTTACTACTTAGGGTGCCTTTAATCGGTCACACAGAAAACCACCTCTGAACTAGTGCTGGGCTTTATACCGATTCATACCGAATACCGGTGTTTATTTTTCTTATGATATGAATTTTTCATATACCGTAATGCCGGTGAGTATGTACAATAACGTACACAACGTTGGGAACGCCGCGCGGCGCTACGTTCCGCCGCGCGGCCGCTGGGACTGTTTAGCAGTGACGCACCGATTGTTCGGTAACCGAAATTGTTCGGCCGAAAATGGCAAAAAAACACTTTTGGTGTTCGGTGGAATAAGTGGGAAAAAAAACGAACAATTAATAACGGCGTTGGAAATTGGAAATTGACTGGCCGCTCCCGTAACTGTTGCGCAACACAAACATAAATCGTTGGCCAACCAAAAAGTAACCACATAAGAATTTTACCTAACATTCACCAGGAGGTGGAACCAAAACAACATAATGCTGGAAATTAAAAAATTTTCAGTTTTTTATGTTCAATAAATATTTTCTACCTTGTAATTTTGTAAAAGATTTTTTTCTTTGAAATTTTTTTTCTTTTTTCTTTTTTTTCTTTGCCTAAATCAAATGTATTTATACTAGTGTGGACATTAATGTTTTTCTACAATATTTCCTCCTCATGACAGTAAAGAAGGCCATTCTAAGCCAATTTACTGCAGCAATTCCTTTCCAAATCATTATAAAATGTGGTTAACACCCAGTTGTGCATGAAAAAAAAATACCGTGATATACCGTGAAACCGATATAATTTTGAAAAATACCGTGATATAAATCTTTGGTCATACCGCCCAGCACTACTAACAGGCCCGAAAAAAAGGAAGTTTGATTTGATTTGATTTATTTTGTACATGTAAAAAACAACAATTCAAGAGAAGATAAGAAAACAAAACAACAAAACAAATAATTTCATACTTTAACACTTGATATCTTAATTTACATGTGCCAAAAAGGAGTAGGAAGGAGTGTAAACTTATTCAATCCTACCCCCATTCACTATAATTTAACCCGTATTTATAAATACTCACACACTGTACTCACACTGCTAAATAACAGTATTAGTATTATAATTATTATTATATTATTATATACTGTAATTATACTCACACACATACCTATACATACATACATACACATAGTTGAATACTTCTATATATTTGTACACACATGCCCATATAAATATTTATATATCTACTTACACACATATAATAATAATTATATATATATATATATATATATATATATATATATATATATATATATATATATATATATATATATATATATATACACACACACACGTATATATAAGTTAGAAGCTTTTGTTTCATTTTCAGTGTAAGATTCAACATCTGAGCGTTTTCACTCGTCTAAAAAGAAGCAGAAAAAATGTTTACAGATTTGTGACTAATTCAGGTGATAATAGTTCAAAATAAGTTGCTGTTACGAGAATAAACTTGTCATTGCGGGAGAAACTGATCCACGAATAAACATCCATAAATCCACTTCAACACAGACTTGAAACTAACAGACCCGAAAAAAAGGAAGTTGGAAGCTTTTGTTTCATTTTCGGAGTAAAATTCAACATCAGCGTTTTCACTCGTCCAGAAAGAAGCAGAAAAACGTTACAGATTTGTGACTAATTCAGCTGATAATAGTTCAAAATAAGTAGCTGTTACGAGAATAAACTTGTAATTGCGGGAGAAACTAACCTTAGTTACTACTTAGGGTGCCTTTAATCGGTCACAGAGACTCAACTCTGAACCTTCATTTTCTTTACAAATATCCATAAATCCACAAATAAACATTTATAAATCCACAAATAAACATCCATAAATCCACTTCAACACAGACTTGAAACTAGCAGACCCGAGAAAAGGAAGTTAGAAGCTTTTGTTTCATTTTCAGAGAAAAACATTTGACTGTTTTCACTCGTCTAGAAAGAAGCAGAACAATGTTACAGATTTGTGACTAATTCAGCTCTATAATAGTTCAAAAGTTAAGTAAGTTGCTGTTATGAGAATAAACTTGTCATTTCGTGAGAAACTGACCTTAACGAGGCTTTTTGACAGATTCACACGTTTGTTTACTTCTGTCGCACTTCCGCGCTGCCATGCTTACATGACGTCATTAGCCCCGCCCACGACTATTTATAGAAATACAGTGGTGCGTTCGCGAACCGCGGAAATCGGAAACGCAACAGTCACCCCTCATTTAATTACATCTGTAACGTCATCCACGGGGTCAATACAGTGCGAATTGATGACAGCGGGATACCTCTAGTTATATATACGTTTATTGCTTTATAGAATTTAATTTGATGCAGTACAAAACAAATTCAAGCACATAGAGTCATCATGGGTGTAAATTCTAACTCTGGAGACCAAAACTGTGTTTAACCAGACTGTAAATACATGTATTTTTCCTGTAAAGATGGACATTTGGAGCATCTAGTGGTCAGTCGAGGAACTGCAAGTCTTTCATACTTTCTGAATGAATAAAACTGCTGGAACTTGGTTCCAGTTGGAAATAAAATGTTAAATGTAAAAATTAATTCATAAAAGCCTGGAATGAGGTGTTTAGCACATGGACATAGCAAACTAACACAAACACTGATAGAAAGTGTACGTCTAACTTAGAAAAAGGTGTCTGATAAGCTGCAATGGTGCATTAAAAAAAAAAATTCTCGTGAATAAAGCAAGCCTCTTGTAGGGTTGTATTTTTAAAAGGTCTACGAGTTGAAAATCTGACTTTAGAGTCGCGTATTAAAGCTTCAAGAACTGTAAATATTAAATTTCCGAGTATTTTGAACGCACCATATAACCAAAGGAGACAGTCGGTCTCCGCCAGACTTCATTCAAAAACTTTTTTTTTTTAAAATGCATGAATTATCGGCAGGTGTGAACGTTTTAACCCATTATAGGACATCAGTTGAGTCTATTTGACAAACTGGCTGTTTTATTAGTCATACTTTAAAAGTTTTGAATAACTTATCACATACCGTATTCACTTATTTGAATATTCAGATTTAGGGTAGTTTCATTCATGTAATTTTCTTTTCTTTTTTTTATATCACCCAGTTATTTCGATATATGCTATGGTGGGAGTTCCTGTCTGCACAAACTACAAGCAAAGAGGAAAATCAGTGGCTCCTACCTCTGAAACCGGCTCCTCTGAAGGTCTGCAGCTGCTGCTGTGTTGCAGGACAAACAGGAAGCTTCTGTTGGGAATCATATGATCCCGCCGGCCGGTCACAGCTTTAATGGGGTTAACCTGATCATCCAGGGATTCTTGCACAACAGCGTCCTGTTGACCGACCCACCAGTCCGGCCTACAGTTTACTGTCCACGGAGGTTGACCTTTAGTTTGGGAGTCAACGCTGGGCCGAGTCACGTGCACTTTGTTTGGTTAATAGCTGCATTTCAGACCCATGACAACAGCAAGGGGAGGCTTTTAATTAGCCAAAGTAAAATTATGTTAAACCATGAAGTTGTGCATAGTTAGGGTCATGCTTTCACTTTTAATCACAGCTGACGTATTAAAAGATCTTTACGTGAAATTGACTTCTGAGTACATCATAAAAGTTTGATTAAACTGAAATTAAATTATGTTTCATTTCTTGCACATTTGCAAGTTTATAAATTCATATATTCAAAAACGCTCCAAAAAGTCCTTAAATGGAACTAATTCTGCTTTTGATCAGTTTTTTGTCGTCATAATTCATATTAGCCCTATTTTGTTCCACTTAAAATTAAAATGTACCTTTACAAATTTAACTTGTTTTATTTTCAAAGTTTAGAAAAAACAAAACAAGAACGTCATCTTGAAATGTTGGACTTTATAAAGTCACAATTTCTGACTTTTCTATTAAAGTTGCGATTTTTTAAAGTCATACATTCTAACTCTTGTTTTATTGTGAAAGTTTAGGAAAGCAAACAACCGCATCATCTTCAATTTTTGGCTTTATAAAGTCACAATCTCAGACTTTTCTTTTAAAGTTGCAATTTTTTTAAGTCATAAACTCTGATTCTTTCTTTATTGTTAAAGTTTAAAAAAAACAATAGCATCAGCTTGAATTGTTGGGCTTTATAAAGTCACAATTTCTGACTTTTCTATTGTGAACTCACGATTCTTTAAAGTGATAAATCTGAGTCTTGTTTTATTTTGAAAGTTTAGAAAACAAAAGAGCGTCATCTTGAAATTTTGGGCTTTATACAGTAAAAATTTCTGACTTTTCTATTGAAGTCGCAACTTTTCAAAGTCAAATTCTGAGTCTTGTTTTATTGTTAAAGTTTAAAAAAAAAAAAAAAAAACCTGCATCTTTAATTTCTGGGCTTGATAAAGTCACAATTTCTGACTTCGATTCTAAACTCGCAACTTTTAGTCATACATTCTGAGTCTTGTTTTATTGTTAAAGTGTAAAGAAAAAGAAAAGAAAAGAAAACCCAAAAGTATCATCTTGAATTTTGGAGCAGAAGTCAGAATTTCTGACTTTTCTATTAAAGTTGTGAACTCACGATTCTTTAAAGTCATAAATTCTGAGTCTTGTTTTATTTTGAAAGTTTAGACAACAAAAAAAAAACAGCACCATCTTGCATTTTTGGGCTTAAACCCCAAAAGCATCATCTCGAATTTTTGGGGCTTTATAAAGTCACAATTTCTGACTTTTCTATTAAAGTTGCAATTTTTCAAAGTAATTAATTCTGATTCTTGCTTTATTGTGAAAGTTAAAAAAAAATTACCAATAACATCATTTTGAATTTTTGGGTTTTAAGTCACAATTTCTGACTTTTCTATTGTAAACTCGCAATTTTTTAGAGTAATAAATTCTGAGTCTTGTTTTATTTTGAAAGTTTGGACAGCTAAAAAACAGCACCATCTTGCATTTTTGGGTTTTATAAAGTCATAATTTCTGACTTTTCTATTGTAAACCTGCGGGTTTTCTAGAGTATTAAATTCTTGTCTTGTTTTATTGTTAAATAAAAAAAAAAAAAAAAAGGAAAAAACCCCCCAAAAGCATCATCTCCAATTTTTGGGGCTTTATAAAATCAGAATTTCTGACTTTTCTATTAAAGTTGCAACTTTTTAGAGTAATAAATTCTGAGTCTTGTTTTATTGTGAAAGTTTAAACAAAAAAAAAGCCAACATCATCATCTCAAGTCACAATTTCTGACTTTTCTATTGTAAACTCTATTTTTTTTAAATAATAAAATAAAGTCTTACTTTATTGTTAGTTTAAAAAAAAAAAAAGAAAAAAAGAAAAGAAAACCCAAAAGCATCATTCGGGGCTTTATAAAGTCACAACTTCTGACTTTTCTATTAAACTCGCGATTTTTTAAAGTTATAAATTCTTAATCTTTTTTTTATTGTGAAAGTTTAGAAAACAAAACCAAAAGCATCATCTTGAATTTCTGACTTTTCTATGAAAGTCGGGATTTTTTAAAGTAATACATTATGAGTCTTTTTCTTTCAAATGTATGCAAATTCAGGGGATTTTTATATATTTTTTCTCTTGGAGTTTTCCCCCCACGTGACATTTTTAAATAGATTAAAGGGTTTTTTCTGGGTTTTTTTTACAGCTCCCTGGGGGGCCGAGCGCCCCCTCTGGCGGCGGATCCCGGTACTGCAGCCGCTCGGCGGCGTCTTTTTCCAGCCTCGGGAAGTTTTTTACTGACTCGAGTCATATGATGTGACCGTGGGGAAGCAGGAACTCGCCCGTGAGGAAGGAACCGCAGCTCTCTTTCCCCTCCAGAGCCGCCAGCAGCAGCAGAAAAACCCGCCCGGAGCAGAAAAGAGGAAGAGTTTCTCCGCCGGAGGAGAGTTGCGGGGAGAAAGTGATGCCCACGCCGGGACCGAAACTCCGCGGCCCCGCCAGCTTCCCCGTTCATGCCCGTCAAAGCTGCTCTCCGGGATCATGGTGGACAGAGAGCAGCTGGAGGAGAGGCTGAAGAAACTGTTGGTGAGGTTAAAAACGCCGCAGGAGGACCGGCAAAGATCCACGCTGATCCAGATCGTCGAGGATCTGCTTTTCCTGGCGGAGGCGGACGATGGTAGGAAAAGCGCTCCGGCTCCGCATGTCGCTAATAAACAGGCCTCCGGGTCGTGATGCGGCTGTGTCCCTCCGCCGCCGTTAAAGGACCAATTAAACTGATTATAATGAGCCGTAACCTTAATTAACGTACTGAATACTGATTATATAGAGGAATAACTTTAGTTTACATACAACATACTGATTATACTGGACTATAACTTTGATTTATTTACAAAATACTGTTTATAATGAATCCTAACTTTACTTTAGATACTAAATACTGTTTATAATGAATCATACTACTTGAATCAACTTTACTTTACATACTAAATACTGATTATAAAGAGGCATAACATTACTTTACGTACAAAATACTAATTATACTGAGCTATAACTTTGATTTACATACAAATACTAATTATACAGATCCATAACTTTACTTTACGTACACAATACTGATTATTCTGAGCTATAACTTTGATTTATATACAAAATATTGTTTATAGTGAACCATAACTTTACTTTAGATACGAAATACTAATTATACAGAACCATAACCTTAATTTACATTCAAAATCCTAATTATATAGAGGCATAACTTTCCTTGACATGCAAAATACTGATTATAATGAGCCGTAACTTTACTTTAGATACTAAATATTAATTATACTGAGCCATAACTTTACTTCACATACAACATACTGATTATAATGAGCCATAACCTTAACTAACATACAAAATAATGATTATAATGAGCCATAACTTTACTTTAGATACTCAATACTAATTTTACTGAACTATAACTTTAATCTACATACAAATACTGATTATACTGAGCTATAACTTTACTTTAAATACAAAATACTAAATATACTGAGCCATAACTTTTATTTACATACCAGATACTGAGCCATAACTTTACTTTTTATAGAAAACAGAGATTATACTGATCCATGACTTTACTTTACAAAATACTGATTATAATCAGTTATATCTTTAATTTAAATACAAAATACCGATTATACTGAGCCATAACTTTACTTTAGATACGAAATACTGATTATACTGAGCCAGAATGTTACTTTAGATACTAAATACTGTTTATAATGTGCCATAACTTTACTTAAGATACAAAATACTAATTATACTGAGCCATAACCTTAATTTGCATACAAAAACCCTAATTATATAGAGGCATAACTTTAATTTACATACTACATACTGTTCATAATGAGCTATAACTGTGATTAACATACTGATTACACTGAGCCATAACTTTAATTTAGATACTAATTACTAATTATACTGAACTATAACTTTGATTTACTTACAAAATACGGATTATACTGAGCCTTAACTTTAGTTTAGATACAAAATACTGATTTATGTAGAGGCATAACTTTAATTAACATACTAAATACTGATTATACTGAGCCATAACATTGATTTATATACAAAATACTGTTTATAATGAATCATAACTGTACTTTAAATACTAAATACTGTTTATAATGAACCATAACTTTACTTTACATGGAAAATACTGATTATTCTGAGCTATAACTTTACTTTACATGCAAAATACTGATTATACTGAGCCATAACTTTAATTTACATACGAAATACTGATTATACTGAGCTATTACTTTACTTTTAGATACAAAATATTGATTATACTGAGCCATAACTTTTAATTTACATACTAAATACTGATTATATAGAGCTATAACTAATTTACATACAAAATACTGATTATACTGAACTATAACTTTAATTTACACACAACATACTAAATATAGTGAGCCATAATCTTAATTACCATACTAAATACTGTTTATACTGAGCCATAACTTTACTTTAGATACTCAATACTAATTATACTGAACTATAACTTTAATTTACATACAAATACTGATTATATAGAGACATAACGTTACTTTAAGTACAAAATACTGATTATACTGAGCCGTAACTTTACTTTGGATACTAAATATTAATTATACTGAGCCATAACTTTTAATTTACATACTATTATACTGATTATATAGAGCTATAACTTGACTTTTACATTTCCTATTAAAAACAACCAACCACAAGCATTCTGACTTTATGAACATCCATATTTACAAGGAAAAAAGAATAAAGTTAAAGAATTCAAAATTCATGAGAAAAAGCTCCCACGTTTCTACTCAATGCAACATAAAAATTAAAAACCTTTTTTTTCTAAATATAAAAGTTTTAAGACCCCTCCCCCTAAAGGATATTCTCATAATATCACAGATTTGCAAGACAAAAGAAAAACCTTCAGACAATGTTCCTTAATAAACAACATTTGTGGGAGAAAAACGCTAAATTCCAACTTGATAAACACTGAAAAAGAAGTGTAAAAAGAAAAGTCGCGGACCGCCTAACTTTGTTGATATGAAGTTCAAGTTTAGTTAAGTTTAGCAAAATAAATCTAATTCGCTTACATACATTTTACACGTGCTAGCTAAGCTAACAACAGAGAAAGAAAACACAATTTCTCACTTTATACATTCATAAAGTCATTCTAAGAAAAAAAACAATCCTTCTGACAAGAAAACAAGAAAAATCACTGTCATTTGGATGGTGTTTTTCTTGCAAAATGTACATTTAAAAGGTTATTTTCACCCCCTTAATGGTGCCTCAGCAAAATCTTCATCAGATAAATGTATATGTAAACTGATAATGAGATATTTGGGTCGAATTTCGTACTTTTTTTAAAATAATGTCTCAAAAATAACAAATTACGCACAAATTTTCTTAACTTATGTAAATATAAATTGCATAAATTTGAACATAAGATTTATTAAATAAACAAAAGGAGGCATCCACAACTGTCCCTCCCTGTTAACATCCATCGCTGATCACAAAAAAGCAAATAATCAGTCAGGTAATTAATTAGCTGTGACTTTTTTAGTCATTAACGCCGTGTTTTATGTCTGATGTCTTGTCTATTGTGATTATTATTATTTTTTTTATGTAATAATTGAACATGTGAAATTAAATGTGGTGAAGTAGAAACTAAAATGTGCAGGAGCGTTGTGGCGAGTTCATGTGCTTCGGTGCTGCAGAGATGCAGCACGGCTGATCCAATCAGACACGTCTGGATCGATAAAAGCAGAACTTCAGGTGAACGATGGCGAACCGTTGGTTTGAGAGTAACTGGATCTTCTCTCTCCTCTCTCCTCTCATCTGACGCTTCCTGCTGCAGCAGCTGAGCTGTTTGAAGACAAAGACGTCCACGTCCCCCTCATGGCGGTGCTGTCCTCTCACATCAGCAGCAGGAGAGTCCAGCAGGTGATAAGAACACACATTCTTTCAAAACAAAGGCTTTTATTTTGGCGGGTCGGTGACCTGGTGACCTGGTTAAACCAGTCGTTCCGGAGTTACTGGCTGAGCGTTAGAGAGACACCGTCGATGGTGAGATTGACATGTGACACAGACCGTCTAGTGTTGTTTCTGTTAGCCTGTTTCAGTTTCAGTTTTATTCTAGTCTTTGGGTCCAGCTATCATTTTAGTTTTTCTTAGTTTTAGTCACGTTCATTCTCCTTTTAGTCGTGTCAAGTTTCAGACGACTAAAAGTCTGAGCATTTTAGTCTTATTTTAGTCAGAATTGTTCATTTTAGTCTATTACAATTCAAACAAGGTTATTTTATTATTATATTATTGTTACCTTTTAGACTCAAGAATACATTCATTCCAGATACAGAAGACTCTAATCTGAGTTTACAACATAATTATTTTTCCGCATTTCTCCCCATCTTTTTCTTTTTCCACAACACATTGGGTTTTCTTTTCCACGTCTACGTAGGAAAGTGGATCCAAAGATCTAAAGACTAAACTGGTTTAAAGACTAAACCAGAGGAAACTACTTAAAACATGGACATTAAGGATCTTTGTTAGAACATTTCATCTGGTTTTGGTCAATGAAAATGAAGACACATTTTAGCAGAGTTTTTATTTTGTAATCTAAATTTTAGTCTCGTTTTTATTCGTCAACGATATTGCATTATATATTTAATAGGGCTGCGTTAATAACCGTTAACTTAACGTCCTCTTAACGCCAACAATTTTTTTAACGTACGATTAACGCACAGGAAAAAAAACAAAAAAAAACGCATTATATAATTTCTGGCGGTCGATGGCAGCGTAGCTTGAGGAAAAAGTATGGTGGATAACTGCGTGAACTTTTTTGAAAAGGAAAGATGGAGAATGAAAAGGGACTTTTGAACGGCAGTTCTCTTTCAAAAAGATGCCAGATGGTTCGATGCAGAGATCGCGCACACACCCCCGTCAAAAGCAGACAATGCTGGATAGGAGAAGGGAATATTTTTTTAGCCTTTTATTTTCCTCCATATGAGGTTTAACATAATTACATGGAAAATTTAACTGATCAATGCAATTCTTGTACAATGTTTGTGTGCATATGGTTCATTGTTTTACAATGAGATGCTTAAAAAAACAAGGAATCTTAAGTTAGTCTTTACAAGTGTAAAGTTGGGGACTAACATTGTGTTTGTATTTATGAAGGAACGTTACATTCAGGTCAAAAGCTTTTTTTGTGGAAAGTTGAATAAACAATTAGTGCGTTTACATGGGAAGTTTAATTCCTCTTTAATTCAGAATTAAAATTAAATCCGATTTAAAATGATTAAAAATTACCATGTAAACACCTAATAAAAATGACCATTCCGAATTAAACTTAATTCCAAAGTAAGTGGCTGGTTTATTCCGATTTTAAATCCGAATAGAATAATTCCGCGATCATGTAAACACTCATTCCTCTTTAAATTAATTCCGGTCTTTCTGCGCTGCTCGTTCCCTCGCCCGTCTGTCTCCATGACGCTTATATTCCGCACTGGGCTTATTTTCCAAACAAAGTTTCAAGATGGCAGCACGCAGTAAACGGTGGTAGGTAAAGAGCAGAGACCATTTATTTAATAAATAGCTTGGAGGACTTGGAAATAATTAAAAGAACAGATGGAAACAGGAAACATAAAAATTGTGAGCTTTTCAAAGTTGTAGCGGCTAAGTTTGTTTTTCTTCCGGTAGACGTAACTTCCGGTCCGCCCCCCTATCCAATCAGAACCTTCCCAACCCCCAGACCTGAAAGGGGACATATTATGGCATTTAATGTATATTTTAAAAAGGCCTTGAATGTCTTAAAAACAATCTAAAGCTTGTTTTTTCTACATAAATCAGAAATTCAGCCTGTGGGCCATGTCTCTAGTTTTACCGCTTCTAACCTCTTTTCTGTGCTTCATTCTAAGGGGAGGCTATGATAATGAGTGTCTGCGCTGATTGGCTGGCTGAATGACGTGTAGCAGGGGAGGGAACAAAGCCTCGCTCTGGCCAGAGCAGCCGGCTGCGTCGTACACAAACTGTGTCCCATGCGAAAAGCTTCTGCAACAAAATAAATTCCAATGCTTTATATTTTTTCTATTGGACTGTCCTAACTGGCCGCGAGTTTAACGGTTTCAGTGTGGACAGAGAGCGTCCGATGTCACGCAGCTCGACGCGATAGTCAGACACTCTCATTCAGTTACACAGATCTTAAAGCCTGATTTACGGTTCTGCGTTAGATCGACGTGTACCCTACGCCGTAGGCTCTGCGTTGGTGTAACGCAGAACCATAAATCAGCCTTTAGTCACCTCGTCTTCACACAGGAAGGTTTAATTTTTAATTTTAAACAGGTACACCACAGTTACTCAGATTCCTCATCATTTCATATGTTACAAGAAATCACAACACTGAATTTTCACAAATGGCAACTTTATTGTTAAAAAAATAAAACATAAGTTGTATATAAATAACATGTATGCACTATTGCTGGCTCAAGGAAGGACCGTGCGTCTCCTGAAGGTGTCGTTGAAGCTTCAGGTGCTTGGAAGATCTGAAACCATAATCAGAAGAAACATGTATTACGGTACTAATAGAGCCACCGTGGCCCGTGGCCCCTCACCGGTCCGGTCCGGTGTGTGGCCTCCGGTGCTCCGGAGCTCCGGAGCTAAGCTAAATACTTGTAGACAAATATAAATAACATAAAAAAATAACGTCACTTACCGCTGACTCGTGTGCAGTTGCGGGTCCGTACTGTGGGAACTGATCCATTTATGAGGGTAAATGTCGATGCAAAACCTCATTTTAACTGTCCCTCGCTGTGGAAACAGTCACCGCTTCTGAACAATGGCTGAAGCTCCGACCTGCAGAGTTAGTTGTGGGCGTGGTTTCAGCAGCGGAAGAGACCGAGGCGTGGTTTGCATTTTGCTTACTTAACAAAAATGCAGAAATCTGAACGGCTCGTTGAAGTCACATGACACTGGAAGATTCAGCCGGGCGGGGGGTACAGACCTTGCAGAAATTCATGGACTTTCATCTTTCCTGTGTTGGCAGGGTGAGGGGAGACCACTTTATATATCTTAAAACAAGAAAAAACGTGTTTTTCATAATAGGTCCCCTTTAAGAGGAATTGGGTAAAGCCGATCAAACGTGTGTTTTCCATGTAAACCTCAGTTCGGAATTACTATTTCCATTTAAACTCTAAGGAAAATAGTTTAATTCTGAATGATTTAATTTGGAATAATTAATTCCGAATGAAAAAACATCATGTAACCGTGGCCATTGAGCATTAATAGCACACCACATGGATACTGACACAAAAGGATTACAATGCTCATTTTTATATTTTAACACCCCTGCCCTCCCATCCCCTGAACAGGTTGGATACGTAACCAAAAGAATTGAAAAATTGAATGAAGAAAAAACAGACAAATAGAACAACATAGACCAACGATGAATAGAGCAAGTTAACATGCACATAAATAAAAAGGAAAATATGGCCTATCAACATTGCTGTGCATTAAACAAAACACGATGGATTCAAATGGATTTAATCACATCTCAAATACCAGTGTAAGTGGCTGCTAAGTAGCACAATTCTAAGTTTACTGATATACAGTAACACCGGATCCCAGACAGAAAACTGTGTCCCTGGACCCCCTGAGAGTATATTTGATCTTCTCCAACTGTATGAATTGTGTCAGATCACTAAACCATAGAGATACTTTGGGTGGATTTTTTGACTTCCAATACAATAATATTCTTCTCCTTGCAAGCAGCGTTGTAAATGCAATAATAATCTTATAGCTTTTCTTTAATGTTGTATGTCTAATACCTGTAGTACCGAATTTGGCCATGGCAGTATCGGGTTGAAGATCAATATTCAGGTGCTTCTGACAATATGATATGTATGAAGACACATTTTAGCAGAGTTTTTATTTTGTAATCTACATTTTAGTCTCGTTTTTATTCGTCGAAGATGTTGCATTATGTTTAATTAGCGTTATCGTCACATGACGAGCATTTTCATCTTGTCTCGTTTTCCTCAGGTGATAAAGGTTCGTTGACGACGATATTTAGTCATAATTTCCGTTCCTCTTGCTCCCCAGGTGGGCTGGGCTCTGCTGTGCCAGCTGATCCAGATGTGTCCCGCGACGCTGCAGCAGCTGACCCGACCTCTGCAGGCCGCCGGGGGCTGGGAGGAGCCGGCCGTGCACCAGTAAGTCTCCCGCCGGGACGCCGCTGTTCTGTCCATCCATGCTTCCCATCCAGAACTGCTACTTTGTGGTTCTGCGCACAGTCGAAGTTTGATCGCCACGCCCATCATTTCTTGCATCCCTTCAGTCCACGCTGAAAAATATTGTGATGTTAGATTTTGCCCTTTGTTCATCTACTGTTTTATACGACGGAGTATTAAGGCAAAAATGGAAATTACAAGAATAAAGTCATAATAATATGAGAATAAAGTCGTAATATTACGACTCTATTCTCGTAATATTACGAGAATAAAGTGGTAATTTATGAGAACTCTTAACAGGAAGAGCACATGGAAAAGGAGCTGTCTAGTATAGTATAGTATAGCATAGTACAGTATAGCATAGTATAGTATAGTATAGTATAGTAGTGGTCGACTGTAAGGCTATCAGTGGTTCCATCTGCTGCCATTCAAAGAGGTTTCATTGTTTTTCAGGAAACAATGAGGATGATCATAAAGATTTTCTTCTTCCACAAAAGACGCAATTTCTTCCAAGTCTGTGCGGTTCCTTCTTCGAAATAGACGCAGTCGTTTGCACAATCGTTTTAAAGTCCTTATACTGATAATAATTCGATGCTGATGTGCCAAACGATTAAGTATTTCCTTATTTGTGAAACCGATACCAAAATACAACTTCACAAGATGCTCAATATTCCTCATTTTAACACAGGGAGAATACTGCTCTTCCTGTTAGAGTTCTCATAAATTACCACTTTATTCTCGTGATATTAGGACTTTATTCTCATAAATTAAGACTTTATCCTTGTAATATTAGGACTTTATTCTCGTAATATTACGACTTCATTCTCGTATTATTACGACTTTATCCTCGTATTATTACAACTTTATTCTCGTATTATTACGATTTTATTCTCGTATTATTACGACTTTATTCTCATAATATTATGACTTTATTCTCGTAATATAACGACTTTATTCTCGTATTATTACGACTTTATTCTCGTAATATTACGACTTCATTCTCGTATTATTACGACTTTATCCTCGTATTATTACAACTTTATTCTCGTATTATTACGATTTTATTCTCGTATTATTACGACTTTATTCTCATAATATTATGACTTTATTCTCGTAATATAACGACTTTATCCTCGTAATATTACGACTTTATTCTTGTATTATTACGACTTTATCCTCGTAATATTACGACTTTATTCTCGTATTATTACGACTTTTCCTTGTAATATTACGACTTTATTCTTGTATTATTACGACTTTATCCTCGTAATATTACGACTTTATTCTCGTATTATTACGACTTTATTCTCGTATTATTACGACTTTATTCTCGTATTATTACGACTTTATTCTCGTATTATTACGACTTTATTCTCATAATATTACGACTTTATTCTCGTAATATAACGACTTTATCCTCGTAATATTACGACTTTATTCTCGTATTATTACGACTTTATCCTCGTAATATTACGACTTTATTCTCGTATTATTACGACTTTTCCTTGTAATATTACGACTTTATTCTCGTATTATTACGACTTTATTCTCGTATTATTACGACTTTATTCTCGTATTATTACGACTTTATTCTCGTATTATTACAACTTTATTCTCATAATATTACGACTTTATTCTCATAATATTATGACTTTATTCTCATAATATTATGACTTTATTCTCGTATTATTACGACTTTATTCTCGTAATATAACGACTTTATCCTCGTAATTTTACGACTTTATTCTTGTAATATTATTCGACAAAGCAACAGAAATGGACAGAACAGCGGTGGCCGGCGTCACCCATCAGGCCGTGACTCAAACACACCAGAATAGTCCCCGACCTCATAACAGCCGCAAGCTAAATAAAGCCCGGCACGAGTCAGAAACCCCTCCGGCACATGATGCAACTGAAATAAATTCCAGATGAGTTACACAACGTCTAAGAGTCATGCAGCTCGGTATTGATTAATGACATTACGGGACGGGATCTTGTACAACAACCAGAATGTGTCGTCACGGGAGATTAATACTCCAGAGGCTTCAATTACAATCATTAAGTGGGTTTTTGTTCATTAAAGTTCTGCAGATGTTGATCAGGAGTCAGTTTCCACCTCACAAGCATCCGGTTTAAACCCGTTAGATGCCAGATCCGAGCCCGAGTCGGACTTTCGGAACCAGGTGAAGCCGAGCGACTGATGAAGTCTGTTTGTTTGTGTTTTCCAGGCAGATCCTGAAGGTGCTGGCTCAGTACGGCGCCGACTGTCGCGTGGCCAAGGTCGGACTCCGGGCGCTAGCGCTGCTGCTCACATCAGGTGCACGTCTGAATTATGTGATAATTATAAATTAAAGACACGAAAAATGGATATTATCCCAAAAAACATCTTTGAGTGAACTTTACTGCGTCGCATCGGCCGCCGCCGTATTGTTTACCTGGCGCTGTTCACTATTGCACATGTGCTACTCTCAGCCGAGATAGGAGGAAAGAAGATGCCTCACTTTCTACATAGTCAACAATTAAATCCTTCAGCGACTGTTTTTATAATCGATTTTTGTCGACAACGTTGACCAATCGTTGCACCCTACATACGCTCATTTCTCTCAAAATGTGGATGGTTCATGATTCATCACTCTTTGTGTGACTAGAGTTCGAAGGTTTTGCTAAACTTCTGGAAACTTTCCCGAAACATTCAATAGAAAGTTAAACTGGGACGTTTTGGGTAAAGAAAACCCTGAATATATGGGAATTAACTGGAATCTACAGGACTGTCTCAGAAAATTTGAATATTGTTATAAAGTTCTTTATTTTCTGTAATAAAAACAAAAATGTCATATATTCTGGATTCATTACAAATCAACTGAAATATTGCAAGCCTTTTATTATTTTAATATTGCTGATCATGGCTTACAATTTAAGAAAACTCAAATATCCTATCTCAAAAATTAGAATATTCTGGGAACCTTAATCTTAAACTTAAACAGAAAATCACAATATTCAAATTTTCTGAGACAGTCCTGTATTTGCTTATGTTTGGTCATTTGGTAACTTTTGTTCTTTTAAGATCACAGAAAACAGAAGAAATACCAGTCGTGAGCTAAACAAGTATCATCATAACTAACCACCTAAATCCGTAATAAAATGGAGGTAGCCAGCTTACATTAACGATAACGAAGTTTCGGTTTAACAGAAAACTGGCAGCAGAAGACGGAAGAAACGGTGTTGCAGCGATGAACTAGTGGTAACTGGCCGCTTAAGTTGTCAAGTAAATCGTGTTAGCTATCTTCCATTTATTTCATCTGATTTATTGGCTAGCTAACTACTGTATTAAAAAAAAATCCTCTTTCTGCACGTTAGATTGAACTCTAACCCGTTCTTGTACGATCCCAGAATGCTGGCGAGGGGAGTTGGTTTTTCCTTCCCACGGTCGCCCGGTGCTTGCTCAGCTCGTGGAGCTAGCGTTCTTACACTCAATGAAGTTATATTAGCGAGTTCTGATTTACTGTCTAGTTAGCTTCTGTAGACACTAAAGTTGGGATTATCTTTGCCCATTACAATTTCGTAATTGTTATTTAATCTTTTTACATCAGGGTTTACATTTATTTTCCCTAATATTAATATTATTATTTTTATTATTGTTAATGTTATTATTGTCAACATTATTGTTATTATTAATATTATTAATACTCGTTTATTATTATTGCCAACATTATTGTTATTAATATTATTAATAATAATTTATTATCATTATTATTATTATTATTATTATTATTATTATTATTATTATTATTATTATTATTATTATTATTGTCAACATTATTGTTATTAATATTATTGTTATTATTATTGTTTTTTGTTATTATTATTGTTATTATTATTATTATTATTATTATTATTATTGTCAACATTATTGTTATTAATATTATTGTTATTATTATTGTTTTTTGTTATTATTATTGTTAATATTATTAATATGCTATTATTTTAACATTATTATTATTATTATTATTATTATTATTATTATTATTATTATTATTATTATTATTATTATTCCAATGGAAACATCCCAACTTTGAAAGTTGGTAGAATATTCCACCTGAACTCTGCGCAGCGCCGTGATTCTGCCCCGTGTCGTTGCACAGACGTGATTCCTCTGCTGGTGCTGGAGGAGGACGAGGACGTCTTCGGTCTGGTTGTCCAGGCGATGAAGACGTTTCCCACCAGCGAGGAAGTGCAGTTTCAAGGCTGTGCAGCTCTGCAGCTGCTCCTGGAGAGAGGTAGGGACGCCAAACCTCAGCGATACCTAGAACCTTCTACGTTCCCCGTCACCTCTTCCTGATACCTGACAGGTGTGACGCAGCTTTTACTGCAGCGGGGCATTTAAGCGTTTCCTCTGAGCCTGGCCGGCCGTCCTAATGCTCTCCATCTTTGATGCGAAGAATGTGTTTGGTTCCCCCGGATCTGTTATTGATTTCCAGGGATGATCACTAACAGATGTAGAAGGAACTGCCTCCCTGTTGGACACAAACAACAACCAGAAACAGAGACGAGAGACTAGTGGGAAAACACTTTCAGAGACTGTTTTGTAACATGTGAAAAATGTTGTTGGCAGTTTTAGGCCTTTCAGCCACATTAAGCTCCACATGTGGAGATTTGACTCATCTCTGAAGTATTTGTGTATCTATATCTCTATTAATATATATTGATTTATAGTTATATTTAGATATGTCCATATATAGATTTATAATCTATTTATGGATATAATTGGGGGTAAATATATACAGCATATCTACTCTTACATAGTTATTCAAGTATATTGTTATGCCATTGCTGAGCCCAGGTTGGGGATCTTAACGGTTACTTTTACGCCTGAAAAAATATTAAAACTTTATAAAGTGGCATATTAACAGCGCTACAGCGGAAATTAAAACAGCTTTTAGCTCTCGGCTTCCGCTGTCGTTTTGGTGCGAAATGCATTCTGGGATACTTGGCTGCTACTGCTGAACGGTCTGCTGGAGCGGCTGCTGAATTGATTGAGTGATTTCGGATACAGCCATATTTTAAGAAGTTCTTAAGTAGAAAAATACGAAATTTGTAAGAAATGACAGTTTTTAAGATGGTTCTTAAGGAAATATTGAGGAATTGCACTTAAGAACTTTCTTATGAACTTCTTAATTTTAGATCTTAAGACATTTCTTAAGATTTTCTTAAGAAGATATTGGTGAATCCGGCCCCTGGTTTGTTCTGGTTCCCAAGAACCAGAACCAAGCAAGGTGAGGCAGCGTTCAGTTATTCTGCTCCTCACCGGTGGAACAAACTTCCTGTAGACCTGAGGTCTGCTGCAACTGTAGATCCTTTAAATCAGGGTTAAAAACATTACTGTTTACTGAAGCGTACTCTTAAATTAAACTTACCTGCTGAACTCTACTGCCCTTATTTTTAACAGCTTGTGCTTTTTATTATTTTACTTTTTTTCTTATCATCTTATTCTTAATTTTTTCAATCTTATTTGTTATTTACTGTCTAATTATGTTTTGTTGCTTTTAATGTCAATGTAAAGCACTTTGAATTACCTTGTGTTGAATTGTGCTATATAAATAAATGTGCCTTGCCTTGCCTTATATTGTAGTATTATAATAAAGTAATGATAATGTAATACTATGCATTATAATTACTTCTATTAGTACATACACAGTAGCACAACTAAATGCTGGGCGTTTTTTTTGTTTTCTTTTGTTATCTTTGATTTGTTTTGATTTTGACTATATTTATATATACATATAATTGAGTATTATATCACTATATTGAACAGTTATTAAAGTAGGTATGGGTGTTTTATAAGTAAGCTTATTGAAACTCGTCTTATTATATGTAAGAATGTATGTAAGATTCAGGGGTAGGACTCGATAAGTGGTTACTTCAATCCTACTCTGTTTCGAGCATGTTGGTGGATCCGTGAGGTCTAGCCAAGTGCTATATATATATATATATATATATATATATATATATATATTCTGTTTTGCTACAAAATAAAAACTTAAAAACAGGCTAATTTACATTTCCTGCCTTGCGTTTGTGTTTCCAGTGAGCGACGATCATCTGGTGGAGTTCGTGGAGAACGAGGACCACGTCGTGGTTCTGTCGGCTCTACAGAGGTTCACTGACAGCTCAGAAGTTCTCCTGCAGGCCATGAAGGTGCTCGTCCCGCTGGCCCGCACCGGTAATACCCAAAAACACCACCATTAGCTTCCATGTTCATTTCTAGGTGCTACAGGGCCACTGTCTGGTCAATGTTGTTGATTTTGTTCACATAACTCCATAGTGGCCACAGTTACATGCTATTTTAATTTAATTTAGTATTTAAATTTTTAATTCAGAATTAAACTATTTTCCTTCGAGTTTACATGGAAATAGTAATTCCGAATTGAGGTTTACATGGAAAACACGTTTGATCAGCTTTATCCAATTCCTCTTAAGGTCTGGGGGTTGGGAAGGTTCTGATTGGATAGGGGGGCGGACCGGAAGTTACGTCTACCGGAAGAAAAACAAACTTAGCTGCTACAACTTTGAAAAACTTGCATCTGTTCTTTTAATTATTTCCAGGTCCTCCAAGCTATTTATTAAATAAATCGTCTCTGCTCTTGACCACCGTTTACTGCGTGCTGCCATCTTGAAACTTTGTTTAGAAAACAAGCCCAGTGTGGAATATAAGCGTCATGGAGACAGACGGGTGAGGGAACGAGCAGAAAGAAAGACCGGGATTCATTTAAAGCGGAATGAGTGTTTACATGATCTGGAATTATTCTATTCGGATTTAAAATCGGAATAAACCAGCCACTTACTTTGGAATTAAGTTTAATTCGGAATGGACATTTTCATTCGGAATGGTCATTTTTACTAATTTTAAATTGGATTTAATTTTAATTCTGAATTAAAGAGGAATTAAACTTCCCGTGTAAACGCACTCATTGCCATGAAGTACATGTGTTCTCCTTGTTAGTAAACACTCTAATGCTGCTGGTAGGAAAAGATCAGAACCTGGCAGGCTTTAGGACCCTGAGACAGGAGTAACAACTATGATGCTCTTTAAGTTCTAATTTTATTTCTCCAACAAAAACTGAAGAGCAGAAAGTTTTGCACGCAGCAGGATGTCCAAAGGAAAAGAAGAGAGGGAGAAAACAAGAATCCGGAAACGGACACTGAGGCGGGGAGAGCTGGCAGGAAAGTGGTGGGAAGTTCGAGGCAGGAAGTAGGAAACCCACGCAGGAAGTAATGCAACAGGAGAAAACAACCATCAGTTACGTGTTTGACATGTGCAGAGTTCAGGCAGAAACATTTAGTTCAGGCAGAAACATTTAGTTCAGGTAGAAACATTTAGTCCAGGTAGAAACATTTAGTTCAGGTAGAAACATTTAGTTCAGGTAAAAACATTTAGTTCAGGTAAACACATTTAGTTCAGGTAGAAACATTTAGTTCAGGTAAACACATTTAGTTCAGGTAAAAACATTTAGTTCAGATAGAAACATTTAGTTCAGGCAGAAACATTTAGTCCAGGTAAAAACATTTAGTTCAGGTAGAAACATTTAGTTCAGGTAGAAACATTTAGTTCAGGTAAAAACATTTAGTTCAGGTAAACACATTTAGTTCAGGTAGAAACATTTAGTTCAGGTAAAAATATTTAGTTCAGGTAAAAACATTTAGTTCAGATAGAAACATTTAGTTCAGGCAGAAACATTTAGTCCAGGTAAAAACATTTAGTTCAGATAGAAACATTTAGTTCACGTAGAAACATTTAGTTCAGGTAGAAACATTTAGTTCAGTTAAAAAACAGCAGTCAAATCAGCAGAAATGTCAGTTTGCTAGATGAAATATATTAATTCCTGATAAAATAGGTTTGTATGTACAGCTCTGCTCATGTGTGCATGTGAATGAGTGTAAGTTTGTGTGTACATGAAAGTACAACATTGAGGCTTCTGGCTTTGGGAATCCTGGTCTGTGATTGGACGCTGCCTCGACATTGCCGCTGCTCATTTGCATAAAGTTTAAAGAGATTTTTCAACTTCAAATTGACCCTCTGGATGCCTCTTGCAGCGAGCTGAATGGCAGCCAGACGCTTTTGGTGTGAATCAAGGGTTTATTATTTATTATTATTATTATTATTATTATTATTATTATTATTATTATTATTACTATTACTATTACTATTATTTTTATTTTTATTTTTATTTTTTCATTTTTATTATTTTATTTTTATTATTATTATTATTGTTTCAAAAATGAGTGCTCAATAACACAATGCCAATACGGAAAGACATCAGCCATGGTCTCAGAGAGGCAGTTACTTAAAATTAGGTCTTTAAGTCCTTTATGCTTCAATAACGATGGTTTGTTTGTGTACTATGACGCTCGGCTCCGTGTTTTTGTGACATTAGTTACCGATAAAGTCTGTGATTCCTCCTGATCCCCCGACAACGTCAGCTTTGTTTTAGTCAGTAGGTGTTCGTTTCACGGACGTTAAACTTCCTCTTTTAAACGCCCGGGACAAAAATAGAAAAGCGACACATCTTTATTTAAATGACAGCAGTTTGAAGTGTGGAAATAATGAGAAACGTTCCCTGTAACCGGGGAGCTAATTATCTGGAGCATCTCTGTGTGAAAGTGGACGTGATGAAGTTTCACTCGTGAGATTTGTTCCACTTTTAGCTCCGTTCTTCACAGATGAGAGGTTTTTTTCATGGTCGGGGGGGATTCCAGGCTGTTTTCCTGACCTCCATCTGGTCTGAGTCTTATTGTGAAACTCATGCTGGGGACACGTTGTTTTAGTTCTGAACCACATTCGCGAAGCTAGAACAGCTTATTATTCATTGTTGGTGGAGGATAATAAAAACAACCCCTGTTTTCTGTTCAGCGCTGTAGCCAGAGTCACAACTCTGTTGAACCGTGCATTCCTACAGCTCTCAGTAGTGAAGACTTTATTACCCCCTTTTCCACCAAACCGGTTCCAGGCTGGTCCTGATTCAGGGCCAGGTCTGAGTTTGGAACCGGGCTTTCTGTTTCCACTGACAAAGAACTGGCTCCGGGCCAGAAGAACTGGTTCCAAGGTAGCACCAACTCTTTGCTGGTCTAGAGCAGAGGTTTTAAACTGGTTTTGTCCCAGGGACCACCATTATAACCAAGAATCAACTCGGGGACCACTGCTTTTGGGGATGTTTGTTTTATTTTGCACCTTGATTTTAAATAAGAGTAGCGGCCTACATAGGCTATTTATTTGCATCAGTGTATATTTTTATTTGCACCTTTTGCTATATAAACAAAAAAACAAAAAACAGTCAATGAAAAATTAACAATAGGAAGCCAAGAGGGCTTATAATATTACTTATTAAGTTCACTCTCACTCATTTGACATAATTTGGATGGGTAAATTATTCACAAAAAAGAATAGTAAATGGGAAATAAATTGAGTCTAAAGAATAAATATATATTTTTTAAATTATTATTGTTTTCCATTTACACTTTCACGGACAACCTGCAATACCGCCACGGACCACCAGAGGGCCGCGGACCACCGATTGACTAGTCTAGAGGAAAGAACCGCTTACGTAAGGGGAGGGGGTGGAGTTATTAAGACCAACGGCAACAGCAAGACTGGGAGACAGAGACATTTTCAAATAAGAATGAATCTGGATGCAGCAAAGCATCATGGGTCTGAGGAGGAGATAACCTGTCTTTTAGAGATGTGTCCACGGAGGAGCTACGTGGACCAAGTCCTGTTAGAGCAGATACCTGGTTGTTGCTGCAACTTTCATGCAAACGCAGAGACGTAACTGACGTTTTCAGCGACTTTTGCAATGACGTGGCTCCACTTAGTGGAAAAACAAACCGGTTCTAAGCTGGTTCCAAGTTGAACGAGTTGTGAACCAGAACTAGCACTGGAAATAGTTTGGTGGAAAAGGGGTACAAGAGCTTCTTTAACACTAAAATCATCAGAATCAGAGAAGAAATCAAGCAGGCCCACCCGGTAGCCGCTTTTGGCGTGTCTTCAGCTTTAGTGACTTCCTTAGGTTCTGACTTGACTCCAGTTTCCAGAGGATTCCAGTCCTCAGGCCGCCCTTAAAAACCTTCTCTTGACCCAGACATTTTAGCTAATTATAGACCAATTTCCAACCTTCCATTTGCATCTAAAATTCTGATAAGGGATTAGTGTCCATACTGGTTCTACTGGACCTCAGACTACGGTCGAGGGTCAGCTACGGTGTCCCGCAGGGTTCAGTGCTAGGGTCAATCTTGTTCAGTTTACACATGCTGCCCACTTGGAAGTATAATCCAGAACCACGGCATCAATGTTCACTTCTATGCTGATGATACCGTTGGATTATCACGTTTTCTCTCTCCAGCCAGTAACGTGGAGGTGCTGATGTCAGGAGGAACCCGGTGCTACGGCTTGGTCATCGCCGCCATGGATGCCTTCCCGGAGGTGGAGGAGCTGCAGGAGACGGCCTGCTGCCTGTTCAGGAGGTTCACGTCAGGTTAGACTGGACAGATGCATGCTGGGAGTTCGGATTCCTCCGAGCAACAACATTTCAGCTTCTGAGTTGAAGCCGATGAGGAACTATGAACAGATGTGGTTCCTCTACAGACCACTAGGGTCCAGATCCAGACCTGCAGGTCCCTTTAGATCAGGGGTGTCAAACTCATTTTGCTTGGCGGGCCGGATTTAACCAATTTTTTTCTCGCGGGCCGCACGCTCAAAATAACAAAAACGGTGCAAATTTTTTTTTTTCTAATTCTTTTTTTTTACTATTGTTATCTAATCCAATATCAGTTTAGTTCATTTTAAAGGAAATATGCACTTTGTTTACACTCTAATTATGTAAAATATATTTCTTCAGGATCTTTTCTTGAAATTTCTCGTTTTTTTCAAATTATGTAAGATACCTTTAATATCATTTTACAAAGATAAACAGAAACAAGTATGTTTTTTTTAAATATTTCGCTTTTTGATAGGAAATGTAATTAAAAGCAAAATCTTTCTTATTACATCAAGTGTATTTATTTTTAAAAATTGGCGCGGATATTTACGCCAGTGTGCCGAAAAATCAGCACTTCTCTTTTAACTGTTTTTTTTCACACTATCCTCGTATTCAAAACTGAAATTCTCAGAATACATATCTTCTATCATCTTTTTTAGCAGTGATATTTTTCCTGCGTAGATATATAATAGTAGTCAGTTAATAAAAATAAACGACACTTCTAGAAAACTAAAAAAATGTCAAACTGCTCTCTTTGTGGAATAACGATGGATTTGTAGAAGAAATATATTATCGGATATGCTGCGATTCATGGCAATTATTTATGCCTTCCTTTTTAGTAAATTAACATTTCGTTTTTTTGCGTTGGAAACTTCTCGCGGGCCGCATGAAAACCTCTCGGGACGCATGCGGCCCACGGGCCGCACATTTGACACCCCTGCTTTAGAGACCACTAGGATCTGCGGTTACTCTACAAACAACTAGGGTCCAGATCCAGACCTGCAGGTCCTCTAAAGACCACTAGGGTCCGGATCCAGGTAAAATAGTTGTCTCTGTTGGCGTGTCTCAGGTGTCTCAGCGTCCCTGGTGCTTTTGTCTTGCAGAGAGTTTCTACAACATCCTGGTCCTGAACGGCGTCCAGAGCGTCGCGGTTCGCGCCTGCCAGACGTTCCCCGACAACGCTGCGCTGCAAGCCGCCGCCCTCTCCTGCCTGGCCGACCTCAGTGAGGACGCAGTCACACATTCACACATTCACACATTCACCTGGTTAATGTTCTACATGCACACGGGGAAAAGCTCTGAGTGGCCACGCCCCCAGGTCTACTGAAGTGACCTCTGATTGGTTGAACTCCTGGAGGTTTGCTGACGGGCAGAAGTCTCGGAAGTGCTAGTTCTTATGGCCCTGAACCATCACGAGTTTCCACGTCTGTAATCGCAGCTGCACATGTTGCCATAGTAACATGACCGTAAAAGGAAGTTGGGCCCTCTGTGATGTCATAAAGAGCCTCCGTTGGAAAAAAACTCTCCAAAAGGAGGCGTTCTCGGCACCCTGAAAACGACACTATAATAATACAACGTGTGTCCCGGTCATTGTTTCAGCCTTCGGTCGCATCTAGGAAGATGATGAATGATGAATAACGACGTTGTAGATAAATCAGAGATAAAGATATTAAGCCACTTTATCCAAAACCAGCAACAACTGCAGCGTTGATACTCGTCACCAGTTGAACGATTATAAAGTTGGAAAAACGGCACATTCTTTTGATTGTGGGTCTACTGATTCCAACTATTGTTGAATATCATATATTAATATAATAATAATAATAATAATAATACTACGAATAAAAATGATAATTAATATTATTATTAATTGATAATAATAATAATAATAATAATAATAATATAATACACTAATAATAAAAATATTATTATTAATAATGATATCATTTAATAATAATAATACCAAAAATAATAATAATCAATATTATCGTTATTAATGATTAATAATAATATAGTATACTAATAATAAAAATATTATTAATAATAAAAACAATACTAACAATAATAATCATTATTATTGTTATCATGGTTAATAATATACTACTACTAATAATAATAAATAAAATAATAATAATAACTAAAGTTGCACGGTATACAATAATAATATATATGATTTATATAATATATTTATAATATACATATTAATAATTAATATTATTATTAATAATAATAACTAATATTATTACGATTAATAATTGATAATACTAATATAATAATAATATATAATATAATAATAATAAAAACAATAACAATATTCAATAATAATATCAATGATTAATAATAATAATAATAATACTATAATATATAACAAAAGTAGAGAAAAATGTGAATGAAAATGTAGTTACGGCGTATTGTTTCTCTCGCCAGCCGCCACCATCGTGCGGAACAAAGCAGCGGCGGAGGATGACCCGGAGGAGGGAGAGGAGGAGGAGGAGGAGGACGGAGGGAAGGAGGAGGTGGAGGACATGGATCTGGGCTGGATGGACGAGTGCTGCACAGCGCTGGAGCTCCACGCCGCCGAGCCGGTGGTTCAGGTCAGTGCAGCAGTTCCTCCGGTGCTCCGGAGTCTGATCGGACCTTCACCGGTAACCCAAACTCATCCTCTTCCTCCAGGAAGCTGCGAGCCGGGCCGTCCATCAGCTGCTGCTGCACGGCGCCCGGGCGGAGCCGCCTGACGAGGACCAGAACCATAGGTGCGCCGCGCCGCCGTGCAACATCACACGCCGTCCTCCGCCGGTGCTGAAGACGTTTAACCGGCGAGGTTTGTCTTGCAGGACTCCGATCCACCGGCAGCTGATGGCGGCGCTGCTGCTGCACGCGTCGTCCCCCAGGGTGGTCGTAGCGGCCGCCGGTGCCATCGCCACGCTGGTCGCAAACGACGGTAAGTCCATCCTTAGGCCACGATTACACATAGCCGGGTATTTACAAAAACTGATATTTCCCCCTCTACGTTTTGAAAAATACCATCATTTACACGAACCCGAATAAATACGCTGTTAAGTTGCTATGAGCAGCCAAACCTACAGGGGGCAGTGTAACGAGAAGATAAAGTCATGCTAGCCAATCAGAATCCTGGAAAAAAACGTCAAACAAATGACACAAGTAACTTCTAGTTACTTTTAAGTGTGACGTTAAGTGAGAATATAAAATAAGTAAAATACAAGAAAAATTGACAGTGGCCAAACAAATTGTAAACACAGGTTGCACACATGACGCTGGTGACTTTACTTTCGCATAATGTGACGTTCTGAAGCCTAAATGTCAGTTTCTCTCCGTTTACAAGCAAACATGAAGATGGAGTTTTTGAAAATCTCCACTTTGGGCGGAGTTTTCAGAAATGATCGTTTTTGGTGACTTTGAGCTTTGTTTTCGTATAAACGAATGGCCAAAACGCACGAAAACACCACCGTTTTTGCTACGTGTAAACGGGGCCTTACCCTCGGTGACTTTTTACTGCCTTTTTAACTCATAGACTGCCAGCCATTTTCAGAGTATTTGGGCATTTTGGCTGATTTCAAAGACCCACAGAATATTGAGTTTTAGGAGTACATAAACATTGAAACTACGTCAAGAAACTTTAGACTCTCGTGAACATCAGGGAAAAACAGTTTGTGTTTATAATTTTCTGTTCTTTAGATATCAGCAGTAGAACATAAGGTGGTTTCAGCGAAAACACAAGGTTTGGACTAAAAAAAGAAAGAAAAAGAAAGAAGTTGCCGGTATTTCTCTGTGTCGTCTCTCTGTTGTCTCGCCATTTCTCTTCTGCACGTCTTCCTTCTTCCTCTTCTAAAATAAAATGATAAGAAAAGAGGTAAAATAATAAAAAACACAAGTTGTTAAAAAATAAGGGCAGTAGAGTACAGCAGGTAAGCATTTAATTTAAGAGGAGGCTTCAGTAAACAGTCCGGTATCGTCTGCAGGTGCGATGAGCTCCTCGCTGCTCTCCGGGGGAGTCTCTCCGGCCGGCGTCCTAACGCTGCGTCTGTTTTCCAGGTGCGATGAGCTCCTCGCTGCTCTCCGGAGGTCTCCACGTCAACCTGGTGGAGATGATGAAGAAGCACCTGAACTCGGCTGAAGTCTCCGTCGTCGCCTTCCGGCTGCTGAGGCTGCTGTTCCAGGGAAGGTCGGTACCCCCCCCGTAACCCCCCAGGTCTCTGATGGCCGTGGAGTCCCGCTGGTCTGATCCTCTCTCCCCCCCAGGACCGCCAGCCTGGACGAGCTGAACTTGGCCATGAGCCAGATCCTCAGCACCATGAAGGTCCACAACTTCCAGCCCGAAGTCCAGCTGGAGGCCCTGCAGACCAGCCTGGTCTTCCTCTGTCCAGGTACCCCCCAAAAGACTCCCCAGACCTCCTCCCGTCCCGGTCCAGGAGCGCCTCGTACCGGTGGTGACCGATAGGGGGCAGTAAGCAGAGCAACAGTTGGAAAAGTGATTAAATATTTAGTAGTAGCGGTAGTAGCAGTAGCAGATTAGAACAACAAACATGTTAACATGACGACATTGGATGATGTAGGAGATTATAACATTGCTTTGGTTGCGATCTCGGCAAAGGAAACGGCGCCAGCAACCTCCGATCTGTCACTTGTGGCCAGCTGGTATCTGACCGGGACCAGAGTCACTCGCGGCCAGAGCGAGAACTGCAGGTCGCTACGCGTTCAGTGTCTTTTTGAGAACGTGCACGTCGACGCGTCAAATGAAGGCAGTATACACGTTACGGCCATGATGCGTACGCGGACTGAACTGCAAGTATATCTCAGGCATTAGTCTGCGCCTCCCGAACCTCCTCCCGTCCCAACTCGATCATGAAACCACAAAGAAGAACGTTGGTAAAGTTTAAAAGGAACCCTGGTTATTAAGACTTGTAGTCCCTAATTAGCCACAATTGTTCTCTTATACTAAAATATGTTGTTAGAAACACATAAAATAATCTAATTGCTTTAAAAATCTACAATGTTTATCACAGATTTTGACCTGCGGGAGGCGCCATGTTTTACCTGCGTTCTGGGGACGATGACGTAGTCCGGTTGCTCTGGGAAGATAAGCTGCGTTAGTTTAACTGGGACAGGTATCTAAAACATAGATGAGCAGCTCTCTCCCGGCCGTCGAGGCTGACGAGGGAGCCCATAAGACGTCTCGGTTCAGGCAAACTGGATCAAAGTTCTGTGATGCACGGGAGATCTGCAAAAATGATCAATGTCGTGCGCATCTTACCAGTGCATTAGGCTACGGCGTAGACGGCGTAGCCGTGGCTCTACAGCCTGCCCCGCCATCCCCGCCTGCCCCGCCATCCGCTCTCCGCTCTCGCCGGGATGGAGACGCCGGTGTGCAGGAGGCACGTTTGGGTGGGCATAGCCCCCCCCTCTCCCCCCTAAAACCGGCCTCGGTGCTGGGTCCACCGTTTGATGACAGACCAGAGGCTGAGGGGACTGGCCCGGGACTTTGACGAAACGGGAGGCGCAGACTTCGCTTCAAATAGGCAAGAACATCTTTATTTAATTTAATGACGCCAGATCTGGCTGGGGTTTTTATTGTAGCATCGGTTATCTGCTAGTTGAAACGTGTGGTCTGTTAGTCAGTCTGAGTTTTATGGTGTTTTTATAGTTCATGCTGTACGGTGCGGCACTTTCTTTTTTTTTTTTTTTTTACTTTTTTGTAGGTGCGCCGTCACCTTAATGTTCAGCTGTGTTTTCATCTGTGTTTCTGGTGCGCCGTCACCTGTTTAGCTGTGTTTTCATCTGTTTCTGGGTGTCAAAACAGTGTACGGGGGTTAGCAGGAGCCACCGTGTGACGTCACTACCCAGAATGTAAACAACAATGGCGACCTACGAGTTAAATTATATTTTCAAATTTTATAAAAACGAAGACATCAACAAGGTTTTTTATATCACATTGTTATAATTGATACCAACATTTATCTTTTAAGACCTACATGTCTTAATAGCCAGGGTTCCTTTTAAAAACGTTCGGTTTGCCGTCAAAAGTACGTTCAGATTTACGTTTCCGATGCTGGTTTAGTAGTTGCTTAGCAACCATACAGACGCCCCTGCCCGTTTAGGGGGCGGTCCGGTCAACTGGGAGGAGCCCTGTCGGAGGTCTGAAGTGTTTTTTTTTTTTTAGATAAAAGATAAATAAATAAGTGAAATATAGGAGTAAACAAAGCTGCGGTTGAGGTTTCACATGTGTATTATTATGGGATGTATCTGAGGTGGGCAGGTCCTGGAAGTAGGACTCCATCCTGGTACTTTCTCGTTTACTTCTACATTCTTCCTGCCGGGTTGAACTCCCAGACCGGAGCCTGAGGGAACACGGTTCCTCGGTCCCGGATCCAGACCTGGCCGACGTCCCGCTGAGGGTCCTGAAGAACCAGTGTGTGGTGGAGGGAGCTCACACGCTGTACCTGGAGGTCCTCAACCGGGTAAGTCAGACGGATAAATAACATAAAATACACGACTCACTTCAGACAAATGTAAATAACAGAAACAGATAAAACAAGTTACGTTTTAAAAATAGTTTTAAAAACCCCTAAAATGTATAAAATCAGCTAGAAATCAACAACTTGGTGCCAAAGGCCAAGAAGGAGAACTGGGTCCTAAAACCAGATCCCGAAGGGACTGGTTTGTCTAAAACCAGAACACAAAGGGACCAGCTGCTGCTAGTTTAACATTTTTAGGGGTAAAATCATCATATGCAAAACTTCTGCAACTTCTGCAAAAAGGGTAAAGTCCCCTGTTCGGGGAGAGCGTTGGCTCACAAACAGAAAAAACTGAGGAAACAGAGACTGTCGCTAGAAAATGGTTTTATTTGCTCAGCAAAGAGAGAAACTGCAGCAAACATCGTAGTTCTCCTTCAAGTTAAATATTAGTTCATCCATTCAGACTGAAACTGAGACGTGATCACATGAATGGCGAGCAAGCGTTTAGTTTATGAGAATGTTGACGTCAGAAATGGAGAAAATTGAGCCAGATTCAGTGATTTCCTATAAATGTTTTACTTTGAAAATCCTCAGTTCTGTGAGATGTCATCAGTAAAGAGAAGCAAGCTTTTTCTATTTTTTTTTTAACTTTTTATTCAGATTTGTGCACAATAACAAACAGAACAATAAAGAACAGAACAGAACAAAATATCGGAGACAAGGAAAGAAAAATAAATGTATACATATATGTGACGGGTCGCAGCTGTATGTGAGAAGATGCAGCTCCACACTACTGTCGCTTCCACACAAGACAGACCAGGTAGATTACAGGTTTCTTTTATTCCTCAGCACTCTGCAACACACATTTAAACAGTGGTATGAAGCGAGGGAATCTGCAGTGTCTCAGGATACTCTGAATAACACATGAAACAAGTGCAACTAACTAGGCTAGGTTAGCACTGAAAAGTAGTTTATCTGATCTCAAAAACACAATTTTAGTAACAAATAATCACAGTCTTTGCTGCAGACAGTTAGCTTAGATCGTTGTAAGTATATTGCAAAAATCAAAACATTAACTTCTGGAACAAAATAAAATCAATAAACATCCCGGACCATGCAAGAGCACAATTTACCACAGTGAAATCCTCACTGGTCTGTGCGACCCTTCGCCAGCCACTGCGCCAACAGATGGTAGTGTTGCGCTACTTTTGCATGATTTAATCAATATTATCCTACTCCATTACATATATATGTTACGGTTAATGTAGAAAAACGGCTATTTTGCAAAATAGCCGGCTAATGTGCAAAATAACCGTCAGGGCGGCTAATGTAGAAAAACGGCAGTAGCCGGTTAATGCTGTGGATGTGTCAGAACCGACACTTTTTCGGGGAGTGTAACGTTAGGCTTCTTCAACAGCCATAAATAGCCTTGTTCACCGTTTGGCCGGCTATTTTACATATTCACCACCCTGCCGGTTATTTTGCACATTAGCTGGCTATTTTGCAAAATAGCCGTTTTTCTACATTAACCATAACATATATAACATATATAACATATATAAAATTAAAATATTCCAAAATCCAAATATTTATACATTCCCAGTTTTCCTTGGTATCATAGGTATTTTTGAAAAATCTCTGATGAAAATCTTTTATGAAGATGAGAGACATGTCTGCTCCCTGAGCTTGAATTTATTGTTGTCCGAAGTCTTTCACTTTCTTCATGGCCTGTAAAGTAATGCTGGATTTGTGACTACCTTTAAAATGTGATGATTATGTTTGTCTGATGAAGCTATTGCTAAATTTAACATCTTACGATAGTGAAAAATAGTGATGTAGTCGAGGCCAGTGCACTGGGTTCTACCTCTGCAGATGTTGATTTCCTTGCTAGTAACACTGCTGATTTGTTGCATTCAGCTTTAGATGAAGTTGCTCTTTTGAAAAGGAGGGTTTCTAGCCACAGGAGCTTAACTCCCTGGTATAATTCAGATATCCGCATGTTGAAACAAAACGTGCGTAAAATGGAAAGGAAGTGGCACTCTTGTAAGTCTGTAGACTCCTACCGTGAATGGAAAGATATTCTAATAGTATATAAAAAAGCCATTCGCAAAGCCAGAACAGCTTATTATTCATCGTTGATAGAGGATAACAAAAGTAACCCACGTTTTCTGTTCAGCACTGTAGCCAGGCTGACAAAGAGTCACAACTCTGTTGATCCTGCATTCCTGCAGCTCTCAGTAGTGAGGACTTTATGAGTGTTTTTAACAGTAAAATCATCAGAATTAGAGAAGAAATCAACCAGCCGGTTGATTTGACTCTGGACTGTTTTGATCCTATAAACGTCCCTGAGCTGACCTCACTCGTTAATAGAGCTAAGTCTACCACATGTATGTTAGACCCAAAAATGATCAAAAATGATCTTTATCTTATTAGCGCAACAATACTGGACCAGATCAACTTATCCCTAAACTTAGGATGTGTACCGCAGGTTTTCACTGCAAAAACTCAAAATCTTACCACGAATATTTGTCTTATTTCTAGTTAAAATGTCAAATTTTTAGTCGAAAGATCTCATTACACTTCATTGTAGTATTTGAGTCATTACCAGAAAAAGAACTTGTTATTTGACAATTTTCACCTGTTTCAAGTAAATTTTAACTTGAAATAAGTAGAAAAATCTGCCAGTGGGACAAGATTTATCTTCTCATTACAAGCAAAAAAAATCTTGTTCCACATGCAGATTTTTCTACTTATTTTAAGTGAAAATCTACTTGAAACAGGTGAAAATTGTTGTTTTTTCCAGTGATGAGTCTTGTTTTAAGTGTAATGAGATTTCTTTTTTACTAAAAATGAGACATTTTAACTAGAAATAAGACAAATATTCTTGTTAAGATTTTGAGTTTTTGCAGTGTTCAAAGTTCTCCCACGAGGGGAGGTTTTACCTGCCATTGTTTTTGTAATAATTGCTCGGGGGTTCATGCTCTGTTCTCTGGAAAGATCCTAGAGACAACCTCTGTTGTAATAGACGCTACATAAATAAAATTGAGTTGAATTAAAAGTAATTTGAAGGATGAAAGTGTCCTAGTGACGGGCGTGTCTGCAGTTCATCAGCAGCGCCTCCATCCAGCGCTGCGGCCTGAAGGTCCTGTCGTCTCTGGCCGACTGCTCCGGCGCCGTGGACCTGCTCTGCCAGCAGGGGGCGATAGACACGGTGCTGCACACGCTGCAGATGTTCCCACAGGACCGAGGTAAGGACCTGAGCAGGGATGTGAGGTTACCGTGGTTACGGGTCGGTGTTACAGCTCTTTCCCCCCCCCAGAGATCCACTACTGGGGCCTGACCCTGCTCAACTACCTCGTCTCCAAGAAGAAGCTGTCCCGCATGATCGTCCCCGTCCTGGCTTCTGTCCTCATCGCCTCACTGGTCCAGTACCGGGAGGATTCGGAGATGCTGCTCAAGGTGAGAGACGACCAGTGTTGGGTGTAACGCGTTACTGTAACGAGATTACATTCGCCAGTAATGCAGTAATGTAACGCGTTTCAGTTTTAATTTGGGTAATCCCGTTATAGTTACTCTAAGACAAAAAAAATAATTAAAAATTTAAAAAAAAATTAAAAAAAATTACTTTGCGTTGGTGTAACGCAGAACCATAAATCAGCCTTTAACGTGATTTGACGGGATTTGACGTGATCTTACGGGATTTTACGGGACTTTACATGGACTTTACGAATACACATTTGTGCTGATCTGAGCACTGCAGTAATAAGGTTCCAACTACAGGACTGTCTCAGAAAATTAGAATATTGTGATAAAGTTCTTTATTTTCTGTTATGCAATTAAAAAAAGAAAAATGTCATACATTCTGGATTCATTACAAATCAACTGAAATATTGCAAGCCTTTTATTATTTTAATATTGCTGATTATGGCTTACAGTTTAAGATTAAGATTCCCAGAATATTCAAATTTTTTGAGATGGGATATTTAAAGGCTTGCAATATTTCAGTTAATTTGTAATGAATCCAGAATGTATGACATTTTTGTTTTTGTAATTGCATTACAGAAAATCAAAATATTCTAATTTTCTGAGACAGTCCTGTAAATGTTGTTCATTGGCAATCGAGTTATGGTGCAGCTCAGGTGATATTGTGGAGTAATCCAAAAGTAATGTAACTAGTTACTTTCAGTAACCAGTAACTAAGTAGTTTAAGGGATTACCTTTTTTAAAGTAACTAGTAATATGTAATGGATTACTTTTTTTGAGTAACTACCCCAACACTGGAGACGACTGGGGGAGGTGGGGGGAGATGTCCACTAGGATTGTTCCGATCAGGATTTTTCAGCTCCCGATCCGATCCGATCACTTGAGTTTGAGTATTTGCCGATCCCGATTTTTCCCGATCCGATCACTTTTTTTGTGCTTCATCCGAGCGTGATTGCTGTGTTCAGATATACCAAACGAACCGATCTTTAGGGAGAAACGCTCCCTGTTTCGGAACAACTGCTCCAAACGGGACATGTGTGAAAGCACCCTTAGTTTCCCCTCGTGCCCCCCCGCTGACCTCTGACCTCTGACCCCTGTTGCCCCCCCAGTGCCTCCAGGTGGCTCTGAGGATGCTGGACGCCTGCTCGGGGGCGGCGGCCGAGCTGCAGCGGCGGGACTTGGACCGGCACATCTTCCAGCAGCTGCGGCAGGACGGCGACGGCAGCTTCAGCCCGGTGAGTCCCGGGTCCCACGCCGACCCAACGCCCGTGAAGTTCTGGCCGTGACCCTCCTCTCCTACTCCTCCCCCCCAGCTGAGGAAGTGGGCGTGTCTGGCGCTGTCCCGGATGTGGGCCGACCCGGAGCTGCACTACGGCATGCTGGAGAAGGCCTGCGCCGACGGCGACGCGGCCATGGCCGAGTGCCTCATCGAGCTCGGCGCCGACGTCAACAAGAAGACCAAGAGCGAGTCGCTCATCTACCAGGTGGGTCGTCGGGGGGAGCAGAACTGGGCTCGCTTATTAGAGGTTTACTGAACACTAACTGGAGGTTTACCGAACACTAAGTAGAGGTTTACTAAACACTAACTATAGTCTTTACTAAACAGAAAGGTTTTAAGTTTGGTTTTAAAGGTGGAGGTGGTGCAGGCCTCCTTAACCCAGATTGGAAGTTGGTTCCATAGTAACGGTTCCTGATAGCAGAACGCCCGCCCTCCAAATCTACATTTGGATACTCGTAAACTATGAGTAAACCTGCACTCTAAGAACGGAGTGCTCTTCCAGGAACATAAGGCACTATCAGGTCACTAGACATGCCTGAAGTTTAACTAACGGTTCTGTTTCATCTTCATAGACAAATAGAGCTGCGTATCATCAGCATAGCAATGAAAGTGTATGCTGTGATTCTGGATTATACTTCCCAATGACTGCATGTATAAACTGAACAAGATTGGCCCGAGCACTGAAAGCCTGCGGAACACCATAACAGACCCTCAACTGTTCTGAAGAAACCTTGTGTAAATGAACAAACTGGAATCTGTCAGATAGATCTGATATAAACCAACGTAGAGCTGAACCAGTATGGGCACTAATCCCTTACCTGAGGGATCTCTGAGTTTCCGAGTCTTCGAGTCTCCGTGGCAACAACGCTTGTGGCCCTGTTGCAGGTGTGCGAACGGGGCGGGCCCCTGGAGCTGGTGGAGCTGCTGCTGAGCCGCGGCGCCCACGAGCAGCACCTGCGCCGCGCGCTGGCGGCGAGCGTGAAGCGGGCCGAAGGGCCAGCCGTCATCCAGCTGCTGGCCCGCCTCGGCCTGGACGCCAACAACGGCGCCGTCTGCCTGGGCGGCTTCCGCCTGGGCCGGCTGGACGCCGCTTGGCTGAGCCCGCTGCTAGCCGAGCGCGGGCGGAGCGGCAGCCGTCGCCACAGCAACGGTGAGGAGGCGTGGCTGGATCAAAGTGTTCGACTCCAAAAGTTGTGAAACTAAATCTTATTTAGTTTTATTTATTTATTTATTTATTATTATTTTTTTTTTAATTAATTAATTATGTAGAACCACAATTCAAATTCTCATTAATCAGTTATCAGTAAACTATTGTTTATAATTTATTTTGTCAGTTTCAGGATTTTTCACTTTTTAATAGAAAAGTTTAAGGCCGTTAATAATAATGATGATAATGATAAGATTATTAATAGTAATAATAATAATAATAATTAATAAGAAAAGTAATAATAATATTATCAGTAATAATAGTATTACTTTAGGATTATACTTTAATATTAATAACATAACGGAAAATAACATGTGCAATATCTTTCTACCTCAGACACATCCTACCTGCTATTTTCTTTCTCGTACTGCACTATTTTTATTTTTATTCCACTGTATATACTGTTTATGTTTTGTAATTTTATCATTTTTACTTTTTTATATATTTCCTCCCACTGAGGGAGGAATAAAGGACAATCTAATCTAATCCAATAATAATAATAATAATAATGAAAAAAATTAATAGTTAAAAATGAATAGTGGTAATAATAATTAATAATAATAATAATAATAATAATAATAATAATAATACAAATAATTGCAACAATAATAACAATAATAATAGTGATGATGATGATAATAATAATAATAATAATAATAATAATAATAATAATAATAATAATAATAATAATAATAATAATAATAATGAATAAAACTATAATAGTGTTAATAATAATTAATAATAATAGAAATTATAATAATAAAAATAATAGCAATAATAATAACAATAGTGATAGTGATAATAATGATAGTAATAATAATAGTAATAATGATAATAACAATAATAATAATTGTAATCCCCAGGTAAAGGCGTGGGCCTGGCCCGCTACGTCCAGTCCCTCCAGCGGTCCAGGAGCGCCGGGTTCCTGGCTCGGCCCATGTCGGACCAGTGCCTGACCTCCGGCTACATCTCCGACGAGAGCGACGACTCCAGCTTCAGTGTCGTCTCCACCGAGGACAGCCTGTTCATCAACGACGACATGGAGAGTGACGGTAGGTGGGTCGGGCGACGCCCACCGAGGCCACGCCTCCTCCAGGAACGAAAAAACTAGAAAAATAGTTTTGGTCTAAAAGGTACGGAAGAGTATTAGGGCCAGGCAGGAAAAATTTAAATAATATTTTAGAGAAAAAAGTTGAAATGTCGAGATCAATATTGAAGTAAAATTTCGAGAAAAAAGTCGAAATGTTGAGAAAAAAGTAGAAATGTCAAGATTAATGTTGAAGTAAAATTTCGAGAAAAAAGTTGAAATGTCGAGATCAATATTGAAGTACAATTTCGAGAAAAAAGTCGAAATGTTGAGAAAAAAGTAGAAATGTCGACAATTATGTTGAAGTAAAATTTTGTGAATAAAGTTGAAATGTCGAGAAAAAAGTTGAAATGTCAAGATTAATGTTGAAGTAAAATTTCGAGAAAAAAGTCGAAATGTTGAGAAAAAAGTCTAAATTTTGAGAAAAAAGTCAAAATGTCAAGAAAAAAGTCGATATTTTGAGAAAAAAGTCGAAATGTCAAGATTAATGTTGAAGTACAATTTCAAGAAAAAAGTCGAAATGTCGAGGAAAAAAGTTCGAAATATTGAGGGAAAAAAGTCGAAATGTTGGTATGATGAAGTTCCTTTCTGTGTTTCAGGCAGCGATTCGTTGTCGGGCGCTCTGTCTCCGAAGCTTTTCAACAACTCGGCCGAGGAGCTGCGAGGAGACTCCTTCAAGAGGAAGCAGGGACGGCGGCGGCACGCCAGCGCTGAGGTGACCCCGCCCCCTTCTTCCCTGACCCCGCCCCTTCCCACACTGACCCCGCCCCTTCCCGCCCTGACCCCGCCCCCTCCTCGTACCTGATGTCTGGTCCTACCTTTCGGTGAGCCGGTTGTTTACGTGTCGCTCTCCTCCCCCGAACAGAGCGGCCAGACGGAAAGTGAAAACGGGGATTTTGCACACCGACGCTTCGGGAGAGGCGGCTCCAGCCAGAAAGGTACGTCCTTCAGGACCAGAAACACTGTCCACAGGTGGACATGTGTCCATGAGGACCATTTATTTATTTCTTTATTTATTTCTTTATTTCTTTCTTTCTTTATTTATTTATTTATTTATTTATTTATTTATTTATTTATTTATTTATTTATTTATTTATTTATTTATTATTTAATTAATTATATAGAACCACAATTCAAATTCTCATTAATCAGTTTTCAGTAAACAATTTTTTACAATTTCTTTTGTCTGTTTCAGGATTTTTCTCTTTTTAATAGAAAAGTTTATGACCGTTAATAATAATGATAATAATAATAGTAAAAAAGTAATAATAGTAATAATAGTATGAGTTACGGAAGAGTATTAGGGCCAGGCAAGAGAAAAAAAATTTGAGAGTGGAAGATTTTTTTTTATTGTGCACTTCGAGAAAAAAGACGAAATGTCAAGAAAAAAGTCAAAATTTCGCCTAATTAATGTCGACTTTTAGACTTTTTTCTCGAAGTGCATAATGAAAAGAAAATCAACCTCCTTTAAAATATTATTTTTATTTTTCTCCTGCCTGGCCCTAATACTCTTCCGTAATGAGTAATAGTAATATTACTTTATTATTATAATTTAATATTAATAATATAACGGAAAAATAACAACAAGATGTGCATTATCTTTCTACCTCATAACTTCCTGCTTTTTTCTTTCTCTTACTGCACTATTTTTATTTTTTATTCCACTGTATATACCTAACCCTAATTATATATTTTTTTACTTTTTTATCCTCCTTATCCTTTATCCTAATAATGATAATAATGAAAAAAATATAATAGTGGTAATAATTAATAATAATAATAATAATAATAATAATAACACCTTTGTAAAGATGAATAAATAAGATTAAACCAAAAAGCAGCAGAATCTGCAGCTTCTTTCTCTGTTGTTTGTTGTTGCCACGGAGACGACTAACGTCCTGGTGTCCTCAGGTCTGGGCGAGGCCTCGGCTCTGTCCAGGGAGAGGGAGCGGATCCGGCTGCTGGACCTGTCCGGGAACGAGCTGGACTCGCTGTCCTGCCTGACGGACGACGCGTCGGTGCAGCAGCAGCTGGGCTTCCTGCTGCGCCTGGACCTGAGCCACAACGGGCTGCTGGCCTTCCCGCCGGCCGTGTGCCAGGTAGGTGTCGGCCAGAGACGCACCGATCAATCGATCGGCAACCGATCGGTATCGGCCGATAATGCCCCTATCGGTTTTGATCGGAGATCGGAAAATAATAGTTCAAAGCAGACTGATCAGATGATGTTTACAACAACAAACCGCTGCCCGCGCTGCGTTCACACATCTCAGACCGAGGTCTGCTAAGGGGGCGTGTCTGTCTATACCAGGGATCAGCAACCCAAAATGTTGAAAGAGCCATATTGGACCAAAAACACAAAAAATGTTATGTCTGGAGCCGCAAAAAATGAAAAGTCTTGTATAAGCCGTAGAACGAAGGCAACACATGCTGTATGTTATATTAGTTATAACTGGGGGAAGATTTTTTTTTCATTATTCGAGAAAAAAGTCGAAATGTCGAGGAAAAAGTTGAAATGTCGAGGAAATAATCAACATTTCGAGAAAAAAGATAAAAAAAAGATAAAAAAGGAAGAAGAAAAGAGAAAAAAAGGAGAAAAAAAAGAAAGAAATAAGGAAAAAAAGAAAAGAGAAAAAAAAACGTCAAACATTTTTGAAAAAGCTCCAGGGAGCAACTAGGGCGGCGCTAAAGACCCGCATGCTGCTCTAGAGCCGGGGGTTGCCGACTTGACGTCGCCGGTATGGGAGTTTTACAATGTCCCAAAAGAACAACAAATTTGCAGTTTGCAAGGTGTGTCCAAAGGAGATTCCACCGAGGAGGAATGTTACAAAAGAATTTCAACACAACGAAGCTGATAAAGCCTGAATTATGGTTCTGCGTTAAACCACGAAGAGCATACGCCATCACGTGACGCCGTCGTGAACCCTTCGGATTTCTCCGTCACTCAATTTCTCCGCGGTGCAGTACCCCCCCAGAGCGCTAGCTGATACTTTGTTTAGCTTCCGGTTTTTCCGGTCACAGTGAATCAAAGTGATAAGGACAACTATTGTGCAAAAAACCAAAACAAAAAAAACAACACACACACGAAGAAAAGAGCGCTGAAAGTTCACGACTGCTTCACGAACCGGAACCGGAAATGCGTTGCTACCAAGCAAACCAATCACAGCCCTCTCGGTCTGTGTTGTTACATTTTTTGGGAGGTGCACGTCAGGCTACGGCGTAGGCTACGGAGAGACTGCCACGTAGCCACGTATCCTACGGCGTAGGTTTAATGCAGAACTATAATTCAGCCTTAAGACATTTGAAAGTTTTTCACACGAAGTTGTCAAAGTTGGCTGCCGCTAAGGCAGAGACAGAAAAGGAGCAACGCGGCTAACTCCGCTGAACGTAACAGAGACCTATAAACGACAGCAAGAAAAATAAAGAACGACCGTATTGGCCCGAATATAAGACGGGGTTTTTTGCATTGAAATAAGACTGAAAAAGTGGGGGTCGTCTTACATTCAGGGTCTAGACGTTATACCCATTTACAACGCTAGATGGCGCCAGATATCTTTAAAGCGAATGCTGAACTTAATTCCCCAGGCCAAAGCGAACCCCTGTCAAGAAGAATAAAAATAAAAATAGCGGTAGCATGAAGAAGAAAAATAAAAAATAGCAGTAAGAAAGAAAAGAGAAGAAAATAAGAGAAGAGATAACAGAAAAAGGAGAAACGTAGCGACAATCTGGAGAAAAGAGGGTGGAAGATCGGCGGGTTAACCGGCAGCTGAGGAGAAGTTATGATGCAAACTTCAAGATGATGATTTGAATGAGGCAAAATAACATGCTTTTTCTCTCGAATTGTTTTAATCATTTGTTTCAGATGTACTGTAACTATTTTCTGTAATAAAGATTGAATTTGGTGTTCAAAAAGTCTTCTTTTAAACTTGAGTCTTGAAAAAGAGGGGGTCGTCTTATATTCGGGGCAATACGGTACATCATCAGGTAATGGATTCATATGCGTTGCTCATCAGCCGCTTTCTGTTGTAGCAGACATCGGGTTTAAACCCGATGTCTGTGGTGTCGTCAGCGCTGGCGAGCCAGCACCCCCGGGTGACCCGTCCTCTCCTTCTCCCTCCAGAGCCTGAAGAGTCTGACCCGGCTGGACCTGCAGGCCAACCAGCTGCGCTCGCTGCCGGAGGAGCTGCTGTCGCTGCCGGCGCTGAGCACGCTCAACGTGTCCCGCAACCGCATCGGCCCCGCCCTCAGCCTGGACCCCGCCCTCTCCTGCCCGGCGCTCCGGACCCTCAACCTGGCCTTCAACCGCATCACAGTGTTTCCTCACGGCCTGGACCGCACCGCCGAGCAGCTGCAGGAGCTGTGCATGGAGGGGTAGGAACCCACGGGTGTGGGGGGCCTAATGACATACCGTATTTTCTGGACTATAAGCCGTACCTGCATATAAGCCGCATCCGCTCTATTTTAAAAAAAAGATATGCAAGCCGCAAATATTTATGTTGTTAGATTAGGTATTTACTACATGTACAGAACCATTTTGAACCGTAAATGATGTACATGTTTGTACCTAAATAGATCCTTTCCTAACAGTGTCTTTTAACACGGCAGAAACTTTGCTGATTAAAACTGGACAGAACCAAGAGAAAATAACCGGTATTTATTTATCTATTTATCTGTTTGAAATCTGCTTCTACCTACTTCTATCTGCTAAAGAAGAGGTAGCTTCTTTGCATTTATTTTGTCTTATTTTTGATTCTAATTCCGGTTAGAGCGCCCCCTAGCGGTGGAAGAAAAATCCACAGAATAGCTGCACCTTTGTATAAGCCACATGGTTCAAAACCTATGAAAAAAGTAGCAGCTTATAGTCCAGAAAATACGGTAATTAACATAATTTATAGCAGTGGTTCTCAATTCCGGTGACGCTGATCCGAGTGACATAACGGTTCCTGATTTTTTTCTTTGCCATGAGTAAGTTTTCAACCGCTCTTAGTCCTGCTCGTCACCTAGGACCTGCTTGCCATGGGAGACCCTACCAGGGGCGTAATGCCCCCGACAACATGGGATGGGGGGCGGTTGTGGCTGGCTAAGAAGCTATCGTTGCATCAGACTGGAAGAGGCTGTGTTGCCCACGTCGTACTTGGTTTCATTAAATATCATTCGTTAAATATACTATGAGATGATTTTCTTTGTACTTCTACATAAAAACACGGGTTCACAATAGGGATGTCCCGATACCATTTTTTTCACACCAAGTACGAGTACGAGTATTTTAATTTGTGTACTCGCCGATACCGAGTACCGATCCGATACTTCTACCACAAAAATAACTAGGCTAAAAATGCAATGAAAACTGCAATGAATTGGAAGACAGGTTTTATTTGCAACAGAAATTCAATTTTAAACAAAACTCGGCCAGCAGGGCTTTCCTCCGCGCTTTAGTCTCATCGCAGGTACATCAACTGGGCATGTGCGGTGCTTCACCTGAAGTCGTCCATGTGAAACAACATAAACAGTCAAATAGAATTTAAAAAACAGGCTAAATGAAATTATGTTACACACTCTTGTACAGTAGGTGGCGGTATGCACCTTAAAGTTGGTTGCGATCCGCCAATAAAACAGAGAAGAAGAAGAACATAAACAATCCAATTGTTACAGTCCGGTTATATAGAGTGGTGTTTCAGGCAAGATAGTGACAATTAATGCAAGGGGGATGTCAGCAGTGTGGACATATTTCAAAATAAGGGACGATGACAGAAGCAAGACAGACTGCAGGCTGCGCGGCTAACGCGGCTAACCGGAATGTAACAATGGGATTGTTAATGTTGTACTGTGAGTTACGTGGAGTGTTTAATAAAGTTCCCTGTGAGTAAGGTTTGTCCAGTTTGTATAATTAAGGAAGATAGAATTTACTGAAACATGGAACAGCTGGCTGAGCAGCAGCAGAGCAGCAGCTCTGCTGCTGCTCTGCTGCTGCTCAGCCAGGCTTCAGACTGACCCGGGGAGCCGCGGGGCGGCTCAACATCTCCCCCTAGCAGCGCTAACCAGTAACTACAACAACAATGAAGTTTCTGTGCGTGGTATCAGATAATTTTTCCGAGTACGAGTATATGAGGGCAGTATCCCTAGTTCATAACGATTATAACCTTCACGCCTGTGTTTCTCTCTCCAGCAACGCCGTGACGGAGCTCTGTTCGCCGCTACGCCTGCCGGAGATCAAGCTGCTGGACGTGAGCAGGAACGGCGTGGAGAGCGTCTCCCCCGACTTCCTGAGCGGCTGCCCCAAGCTGGAGACCCTCAACGCCGCCGGGAACAAGATCTGTGAGTCGTGTCAGGTGGTCCCATTCCTCCTTCCTCCTCCGCAGGGCACGCCGCAGGAAGTACGTGGGTCTGTTGTCTCGTCTGGAGACGCTGCAGCCCGGGAGGAGCCCTGTCCTCGCACCTCCACCCTCGCGCCCTCGTCTGGGGGCATAAGCCCATTCCTGCAGATCAGTCCTAAGCCACGCCCCCTACTAATTCTTTGAGGTTTCGCCATTTTGGGCGGTTTATTTTGAAAGTAGGTAAACAGGTGGGGTTTATTCCCTTCTTTCCCTTATAAATATCAACAGTCACGTTCCATTACAGACCTAAATGTGTACTAGTCTCTAGGGATGGGCGGTATGGACAAAAAAATTTATCACGATAATTTCTGGCATTTATCGCGATGACGATAAGAATGACGATAAAAAAATACCAATTAAACTCCACCTTTTTAAATATAAATCTGCTCTAAAAGAATACTAAATACTACTAAACGTCATCAATGGGAATTTATCTTTCTTTCTTTCTTTCTTTCTTTCTTTCTTTCTTTCTTTCTTTCTTTCTTTCTTTCTTTCTTTCTTTCTTTCTTTCTTTCTTTCTTTCTTTCTTTCTTTCTTTACCATAAATCAGCTTTACACAAAAAACGTCATCAATGGGAATTTATCGTTTTTACCGCGAGATGACAAATTCTTACCGTGGGGAATTTTTTTGACGGTTTATCGTGAACGGTAAAATATCGCCCATTCCTACTAGTCTGTGCATATCAATACATATATGTGCAATGATGTGCTTGCTGATTGATGTCGCTGCGCAGCTGTCTGTTGTTCAATACAACTGCGTCAGACCAACATTGACACAAGCTGCTCTGATCCAGACGGTGGAGTTGGAACAAACTGTCACACAATGTCGAGAGAACGAGACAGATTCAGGAAATTTCCATCAGGGGATGAAAAAAGAAAAAAACTAAAGAAAATGGAAGAGTTTAGGCGGGGGAGGCAGGGGAAGGTATCCAGTATTTTGTTAATTGGAGAGTTAAAATTGCACATATAGATACCCGATCCGACCCGAAAAACCCAAAAATTTCGCGCGGGCCCCCCCCGGCCATTTCGCACAGGGCCTTGCAAATCTCCCAGACGGCTCTGGTCCCAATTCTGCAATTTTTGCACGCTTAACGTGTACGCGCAAACACTTTGTGCAGGAGTGCAGAGGTGCATCCAGGGTAATGGGGCGGGGCCATGGTCTCAGGTGTCCCCCGTCTTCACAGGTTCTCTGTCTCGGCTACCGGCGAAGATCATGGTGCTGAAGCTGGCGAGCAACGGCTTCACCTGCGTCCCTGAGGCCGTGCTGGGTCTCCCCAGGTGAGTGTCCCGGTCCTGGTCCTGGTCCTGGTCTTAGTCCTGATCCTGGTCCTGGTCTTGGTCCCCCCCCCCCCAGTCTCACCCCTCTGTCTGTGTGTCCAGCCTGCGCTCGGTGGACCTGACGGCCAACGGCATCGTCCTGCTGCCCGGCCCGGCGTCCTGGGCCTCCAGCAACCTGCGGGAGCTGATGTTCAGCCAGAACCGGATCACGGAGCTGGACCTGAGCGGCCCGGTGTACCGCTGGGCCCGGCTGGAGAAGCTGCACCTGAGCGCCAACGAGCTGGCGGAGGTGAGCAGCAGAGCAGCAGTGTTGTGCAGGTTCAGACTTCTCACCAACTAGTTCAAAGTTCAGTTCACATAGTTCTATCTATCTATCTATCTATCTATCTATCTATCTATCTATCTATCTATCTATCTATCTATCTATCTATCTATCTATCTATCTATCTATCTATCTATCTATCTATCTATCTATCTATCTATCTATCTATCTATCTGTCTCCATGGCTGCCGTTGCCATGGAGATGGTGCCTGTTGTTATGATGGATGGATGGATGGATGGATGGATGGATGGATGGATGGATGGATGGATGGAAAGTAGATGGATGGAAGGATGGATGAACGGTTATGCTAATGTGCACTGCATTGTGGGTAATGTAGTGTGAAGTTGTCGTCTCATCGAGTATTTTAAACATTTTATCTCCACCCGCTGGTGAAATGTATTCCGTAATAATTGGAACTAAACATTGAAGCTGAAACTCACATAATCTGAACAGTTCAGATTCCAGTTCGTGATCTGCAGAATGAACAAGTTGAAGTTCTTTATTTGCAAATATGTTGCTTTCAGTTCAACGTTCTCACAGAAATGAACGTGTTCATTGAACTCGTTCATGCACAACACTGGTAAGCATGTAGGCTCCGCCCCCCCGGGACCGGCGTCCGCCCCGCTCACCGCTCTGTTCCTCCCCTCCAGGTCCCGGCCCGGATCGGCCTGCTGGAGGGCCTCACCTCGCTGGACGTGAGCCGGAACCCGGGCCTGCGCGGCTTCCCGGATGAGATGGGCCGTCTGGGCCGGCTGTGGGACCTGCCGCTGGACGGGCTCCGGCTGCAGCTGGACCTCAAGCTGATCGGAACCAAGACCAAGGACATCGTCAGGTCAGAGGGGGGGGCGCTTAGCGCAGCTGTCAGTTAAATACAAAAATATTAAATAAAAAACCTGAAATAAATAAAAAAATATTGAATAAAAATCTTCAACCTGAAATAATAAATACAGGACTCTCTCAGAAAATTTGAATATTGTGATAAAGTTCTTTATTTTAGGCGGCAGGAGGGTCCCCCCTTATGAGTTTTCTCGCCACTGTTTGGCTTAAGGTTTTTCTCCCACTAGGGGAGTTTTTACCTGCCATTGTTTATGTAATAACTGCTCGGGGGTTTATGTTCATGTTCTGGGTCTCTGGAAAGCGTCTAGAGACAACATCTGTTGTATTAGACGCTATATAAGTAAAATTGAATTGAATATTTTTTGTAATGCAATTTAAAAAAAAACAAAAATGTCATACATTCTGGATTCATTACAAATCAACTGAAATATTGCAAGCCTTTTATTATTTTAATATTGCTGATTATGGTTTACAGTTTAAGATTAAGATTCCCAGAATATTCTAATTTTTTGAGATAGGATATTTGAGTTTTCTTAAGGTGAAAGCCATGATCAGCAATATTAAAATAATAAAAGGCTTGCAATATTTCAGTTGATTTGTAATGAATCCAGAATGTATGACATTTTTGCATTACAGAAAATAAAGGACTTTATCATTTAAATTTTCTGAGACAGTCCTGTACATAATAATATAATAAATCATAATATAATAATAAAGAAATATCCGTCAGTTACTCATCAAAAGAGATCAAGTCAAACTTTATTAACAAAATAAAAAACAGCTTTCTGAATACTTCGTTCACTCCCAAAACAAACGCGGAGGGGAACTTTTCCAATTCAGTCCCGAATCCCTGGAAATCTTCTTCCGTGTCGGAACAGAACAGCTGGGCGAGTGCGGCGTCCAACGGTTATGTTGCTCAGCGTTGTCGCTATTTTCACGTATTCTCTCGCCGTCCATCCCGGCGTCCAGGGGCCGGATTCACCAATATGTTCTTAAGAACGATCTTAAGAAATGTCTTAAGATCTAAAATTAAGAAGTTCATAAGAAAGTTCTTAAGTGCAATTCCTCAATATTTTCTTAAGAACCGTTTTAAGAACTGTCATTTCTTACGAATTTCTTATTTTTCCTACTTAAGAACTTCTTAAAATATGTCATTGCATTGCACGCGCCAACAAACAACATTTATATATAAATATATTATATAATACAGGTAGTTTGGTCTTAACCGTCAGTCACTAAACATGGAGAAGGAGAAAAAGAAATGCAGGAACTTTTCAAGGTTATGGTGGAAAAATTACTATTGGGGAAATTAATAATAATGAACTACCACGCTAACTAACATGCTAACAAACAGTTAACAGGCTCTTTGTGTAATTAATTACAAAGTATATACTCAAACTATGACCTACTAGTCTAAACTTGTCTAAAATGTGTTGAAAAGGGTGATATTAGAGTCTTATTATTATTATTATTATTATTATTATTATTATTATTATTATTATTATCATTATTATTATTATTATCATTATTATTATTATTATTATTATTATTATTATTATTATTATTATTATTATTATTATTGTTACCTTTTCACAGAAGAAAGGTCAAGGTTGTCTTAAAGTTAAGAAAAAAGTCAAGAACAAATTTGAGAACTTTTATTTCAAGAATACAAGTTTTTTCTTAAGAAGAAACTTAAGAAGAAAGTACTTAGAACTTTTTTGGAGAATATGACTTCTTCTCTTTTTTCTTCTTAAGACTGAACTTGAGAAAAAAATTACACTTAAGAAGATTTTTTTTCTTGAGAATGTTTTGTGAATCTGGCCCCAGGTTCCTGCAGCAGCGGCTGAAGAAGGCGGTTCCGTACCACCGCATGAAGCTCATCGTGGTGGGGAACCCGGGCAGCGGCAAGACGGCGCTGATCCAGCAGCTGATGAAGACCAAGCGCAGCCCGGCGTCCGCCGGTCCCAGCGCCGTCGGCATCGACGTCCTGGACTGGACGCTCATCTGGGACCGCAAGAAGATGGTGCTGAACGTCTGGGACTTCTCAGGTACAGTAGGACGGCTGGAGGACGCTGGAGTGTCTCCATCACGTCTCCGTCTGGTCTCTGTCTGGTCTCCATCTGGTAGGGCTGAACGATTAATTGCATTTGAGATGATATCGCGATGTGATAAAACGAGATCTTCTAACCGCAAAGGCTGCGATTTGACCAGATCACGTGATCTGGTCACATGATCTGGTCACGTTGCCGGCAGGGAAAAAAAGTCAACAGTGCTGCGTGTCCGCCTGTAACCTACTGTATCTACCATGGCCTCAGTGTTAGGGCTCGGCCAGGCGGGGCTTTATAAATATATGGGCTTTATAAATGTATTAAATATATGAGCGCGGAGTCGGCGTGGCGAGGAGCTGGGCGGCGACGAGCACGCGCGGCGACGAGCGCTGTGAAGCCTGATTTATGGTTCCGCGTTAAATCGACGCAGAGCCTACGCCCTAGGTTACGCAGTAGGTTACGCGGCGACGCGCGCCGTACTGTGCGCGGACCGCGTACCCTACGGCATGGGCTCTGCGTTGGTGTAACGCGGAACCATAAATAAGCCTTAAACCACCTGCAGCTCGTCAGCTCATCAGGAGGAGAAGTTAAGGAGCGGGGCTGCCAGTTGTTCATTGCTGGTTCGTTTTGTTAACTCTGAGCTTTGAGTTTGTTTGTTAGTTTGCTGGTGGGTTTTTTTCTCTCTGTGATTTTTGAGTTATTTGTGAAGAAGTTCTGAGTTCCCTGTGAGGAAGGTTTTTTTGTTCCCTGTGGGAATTTTTCTGTGTTTTTCTATTAAACTACGCCTCGTTTTGGCTAAAGTTTAACCCGGTTTGGTGTCGTGTGATTGGGTTTAGAGAACGACCCATAACACTTGTGTGTAGACGTGTTAACCCTTGTGCTGTCTTTGGGTCAAAATGACCCAATTCTTCTATCCTTATTTCCTCCTGCCATGCTCTCTCCTTCCTTCTTCCTTTCTTCTTTTCCTCCTTTTTTACCCTCCTTTACTTTTTCTTCCTACCTCCCTTCTGTCATTCGTTCCTTTATTACCTTCTTTGCTTTTCCTTCCTTCTTTCCTTATTTTCTCCATTCCTTCCTTCTTCCCTCCCTTCTTTCTTTCCTTTTCTCCATTCCTTCCTCCCTCTCTTCTTTCCTTCCTTCCATCTTTTCTCCCTTCCTTACTCCCTTTCCTACTTCCTTCCTTCTTTCCTTCTTTCTTCCTTACTTCCTTGTTTCCTTCCTTCTATCTTTTCTCCCTTCTTTTCTCCCTTCCTTCCATCTTTTCTCCCTTCCTTACTCCCTTTCCTACTTCCTTCCTTCTTTCCGCCTTTCTTCCTTACTTCCTTCTTTCCTTCCTTCCATCTTTTCTCCCTTCCTTACTCCCTTTCCTACTTCCTTCCTTCTTTCCGCCTTTCTTCCTTACTTCCTTGTTTCCTTCCTTCCATCTTTTCTCCCTCCCTTACTCCCTTTCCTACTTCCTTCCTTCTTTTCGCCTTTCTTACTTACTTCCTTCTTTCCTTCCATCTTTTCTCCCTTCACTCTTCCTTGACCCAAAGACAGCACAAGGGTTAGAGAGGTAAATTTTATTATTGCTTTTTTATTTATTTTATTGCTTGTGTAGTTGAAAAATACATGAGAACAGGACGTTGAAAAAATAATCACATCGCAATCACAATATTGAGGAAAAAAATCGCAATTAGATTATTTTCAAAAATCGTTCAGCCCTACCGTCTGGTCTCCGTCACGTCTCCATCGTGTCTCTGTCAGGTCTTCGTCTGGTTTCCATCACGCCTCCGTCTCTGTCACGTCTCCATCACGTCTCTGTCTGGTCTCAGTCTCGTCTTCGTCTGGTCTCCGTCACGTCTCCGTCTTGTCTCCATCTCGTCGGTGCGTTGGTCCCGGTCTCAGCGGTGTGTCTGTCCCCCCAGGTGGCGAGGAGTTCAGCGGGTCCCACCCCCACTTCCTGACGTCCCGGGCCCTGTACCTGGTGGTCTACGACCTGAGCAGGGGCGCGGGACAGGTGGACGCCCTCAAACCCTGGCTCTTCAACATCAAGGTGAGCCGCCGCTACCGCTGCAACGATTCGCCCACGTTGTCGACAAAAATCGATAATCAAAATTTTCGACAATGAATTCCATTGTCGACAATTGTCGCCAGAAGTGTTTTTCCAACGGAGTGAGGCGTCTCACTTCAATACAATCTCTGCAGAGAGTCGCGCAGCACGATAGCGTCTCAGCAGCTGCGAGTAATAAAACTTCAAAAGTTTGGGAGCATTTTAGCCTCGATACGGTGAATAAAAAGATTACTTGCAAGGTTTGCAAAGCCGACCTTGCTTTTCACGGGAGCACGTCGGTAATGCATTTGAAGACAAAGCACGTCGGAGTGTTGAACGAAACGGACTCGCCTTGGTAAGATATTAAGCCTATTTTCATTTGTTAAATTAATTCGTTTCACTCATTAACTTTGTTTATTTCATGTAATTTATTAGTATTATTTGAGCCACTCACAGCTACTCTCGTTGCTATAACCTCAATCATAATTGATGCTGCACGAAAGGTGAAAAAGCTTGTGTGATGATGGCAATGATGGATTTGCATCTAACTTTCAGTCAGGTGTCTATGAACTGTCAATTATCCATCAAGCTCCACAATGATCATTATGATCAACATTAAATCAGATAGATTTGTCTGGACATTTCTCTTGCGGGACGGGAGAAGACACTAAATCAATGCATCTCTATTATTGTGTGCCGTGCGGGAATTAATTCTCAGAGTTTTGCGGATGCGGGATGAAGAAAACAGTCCCGCTATAGCAGGATGAAGAAAACAGTCCCTGTAGCAGGGCTCTAGTACCATGTTTCTTGTGTTTATTATCATTTGCCACATAATTAAAGCAACCTCATACTAAATTTAAAAAAATGACTAATTATCCGATTAGTCGACTAATCGTTTCAATAGTCGGTGACTAGTCGACTATTAAAATAGTCGTTAGTTGCAGCCCTAGCTGCCGCTGATGTCCAGTTTTTGTTTGACCCCCCCCCCCCCCTCCCCCCATGTCCCAGGCCGTGGCGCCGGCGTCCCCCGTCATCCTGGTGGGGACGCACACGGACGTGAGCGGGGACCTGCAGGTCCAGGAGTGTCTGGGGAAGATCCGTGAGGAGCTGCTCAGCCACCAGGGCTTCCCCGCCATCAGGGACTACCACATGGTGTCCTTCTGCGAGGACTCCGACTCCATCTCCAAGCTGCGCAAGGCCGTCGCCCGCGAGGTGGAGGGATTCAAGGTGAGGGGGAGATCTCTGTCTGGTCTCTGTCTGGTCTCCGTCTCCGTCTGGTCTCCATCTGGTCTGTGTCTCTGTCTGGTCTCCATCTGGTCTCTGTCTGGTCCCCGTCCCCCTCACGTCCCCGTGTCCCGTCCCCAGATCCAGGGCCAGCCCGTGATGGGCCAGCTGGTCCCGGACAGCTACGTGGAGCTGGAGCGGAGACTCCTGCAGGAGAGGACCCGGGTGTCCCGGGTGTCCCCGGAGTTCCCGGTCCTCCGGCAGCAGCAGCTGCTGCAGCTGATCCAGGAGTCGCAGCTGCCGCTGGAGGAGACGGAGCTGCCGCACGCCGTGCACTTCCTCAGTGAGGCGGGTAGGTGTCAGTCAATCAATCAATCAATCCATCAATCAATCGCCTGTCTGTCCATCCATCCATCCATCCATCCATCCATCCATCCATCCATCCATCCATCCATCCATCCATCCATCCATCCATCAACCCACCCACTCATCCAGTCATCGATAAATCCAAGATGTCTTTTTGTAGAAACGTAAAGCTTCTGATGATTGTAGGAGGATTTCTAACAGAAAGTTAAGGAATCTACTTCATAACTCAGGTACCAGAACTACCTCACGGATCAATAATGTTGTTTTCTTTGTCCTTTCAGGGATTTTGTTGCACTTTGCTGATCCTGCTCTTCAGCTGCAGGAGCTGTACTTTATTGATCCTCAGTGGCTGTGCAGCATCCTCACTCAGGTAACCGGCGTTCACGGTGTTTACTTCCTGTTTAGTCCATCTAACATGGATGGATATGTAGCTCCTGGGACCTTCTCAGGTTCCCTGGGTGTTGGGGAGACCTCCCAGGATCTCTTGGGACCATCGATAAATAAAACAAACCTTTAGAAATGACCAAAATAATCGCCCAAAATTGCGAATTCAAAATCGCGATTTTATATCGCGATATTATCGCAAATGCGATTAATCGTTCAGCCCATTCCCAGGTTTGGCGGGCTGCGTTTTTCTCTCTTTGCATTGTGTTGAGCTGTTTAAACCTGAAAGCTTTGAATTGAAATGAAGTGTATTTACTTATTCATATGACTTGAAGACATTTGAATACATTTCGGAGACTAAGATGATTCTTGGATTTAAATCACAGCTCCTAGGACCTTCTCAGGTTCCCTGGGTGTTGGGGAGACCCTCCTGGTTCTCTTGGGACCATCGATAAATAAAACAAATGAAATGACCAGTTTAAACGCTCACGTTGCTATTTCAAAATCGCGATTTTATATTATGATAAAATATTGCGATATTATACTGTGATATAATATCGCGATTTTTATATTGTATTTACTTATTCACATGACTTGAAGACATTTGAATACATTTCAGAGACTAAGATGATTCTTGGATTTAAATCACAGCTAGATCACAGCTCCTAGGACCTTCTCAGGTTCCCTGGGTGTTGGGGAGACCCTCCTGGTTCTCTTGGGACCATCGATAAATAAAACAAATGAAATGACCAGTTTAAACGCTCACGTTGCTATTTCAAAATCGCGATTTTATATTATGATAAAATATTGCGATATTATACTGTGATATAATATCGCGATTTTTATATTGTATTTACTTATTCACATGACTTGAAGACATTTGAATACATTTCAGAGACTAAGATGATTCTTGGATTTAAATCACAGCTAGATCACAGCTCCTAGGACCTTCTCAGGTTCCCTGGGTGTTGGGGAGACCCTCCTGGTTCTCTTGGGACCATCAATAAATAAAACAAATGAAATGACCAGTTTAAACGCTCACGTTGCTATTTCGAAATCGCGATTTTATATTGTGATAAAATATCGCGATTTTTATATTGTGATATAATATCGCGATTTTTATATTGTGATATAATATTACGATATTATTGAAAATGCGATTAATCGTTCAGCCGATTCCCAGGTTTGGTGGGTGGCGACAGCTGCTTCTCTAAGAACCCTGCCTATGTTTTTCTCTCTTTTTATTGTGTTGAGCTGATGTTTAAACCTGAAAGCTTTGAATTGAAATATGACTTGAAGACATTTGAATACATTTTGGAGACTAAGATGATTCTTGGGCTGAAATCACAGACGAGATTGGTGCATGAAGGACCTTTTCTGGTCTGTTTTGACCCCTGAGCAACATGTTTTCTTGCTTCCTTATCGCGCCGTCGTTAACTGGAGCACCTAACCTGAGGGTAAAGGCTCTGAGGCCTGAGATGTAGCTCCTAGGAACTTCTCAAGTTCCCTAGCTGTTGTGGAGACCCTCCTTGTTCTCTTGGGACCATCGATAAATAAAACAAAGGAAATGACCCCTTTAAACGCTCACTTTGCGATTTAAAAATCGCGATTTTATATCGTGATGTAATATCACGATATTATCGCAAATGCGATTAATCGTTCATCCCATTCCTGGGTTTGGTGGGCCCAAAGACCCCTGCTTATGTTTTTCTCTCTTTATATTGTGTTGAGCTGATGTTTGGAGCTGAAAGCTCTTATTTGAAATATGTTTTATTTACTTATTCATATGACTTCGGTCGGTCACATGTCCGTCTCTGCAGAAGCTGGCGTTCAGGAGCTGCGGCCTCCCGGAGCAGCCCTGCGGAGTCGTCCAGCGCTCCGTCGTGGAGCGGTTCCTGTCCGAGACCCGCTGTTTTCCCAGGAGCCACCTGGTGCAGTTCTTCAAGCTCCTGGAGAAGTTCCAGATCGCTCTTCCCTTCGGCGAGGACCAGCTGCTGGTTCCCAGCAGGTAGGTTTGGACCTGGACCCCTGAGACCTTTTATTTTATACAAGGCTTCAAATTGCGGAGATCAGCACCGCCTCACACGTATTTCCCTGCTCTTCTGAGCCGCTGCATCCCGACTCCGCACTGTAGCGTCTTTTTCTTCTAAAGCCGCGGTGCAGGTGTGTTTTTCCGAGAGAAGAACATAGTTAGAGGTCGTTTTGTCGCTCTATTTTTCTTCTGGGCAAAAAGATTCTTATAAACCGACATGCCCCCATTGGTTATATTTGAGACTGTAATGAACGATTCATCAAAGGCTCCTGTTCTTCAGCTGCTGCTGAAGCTCATTGGCCGTTCTCAGCTTGTTGCTAAGCAACCAACGTTATTGACACAGGAAGTGAAGAAGCGAGGAGACTGTTTAGAATGCAGAACACGATGCACAATGCAAATCCATGCAGTACCTGCTGAAATGAAGGCTAGAGGGCATTAATGGGAGCATTTTAAATAATGTTTTTTTTTTTAATAACTAAAAAGTTACTTTTCATAGTAACTCATCACTTTTTGGTCTAAGTAACTGAGTTACTAACTGAGTTACTTTTTAATGAAGTAAATAGTAACAATAACTAGTTTTTCAGTAACTAGCACAACACTGCTAACCAACCCCCCCCCCCAGTCTGTCCAAACACAGGCCGGTCATCGAGCTGCCCCACTGCGAGACCTCGGAGGTGACGGTGCGACTCTACGAGATGCCCTACTTCCCCATGGACTTCTGGTCCCGGCAGATCGGCCGCCTGCTGGAGGTGTCGTCCTACCTGCTCTACGGGAGAGGTGAGTTGGACGACTTAGAGGGGGACGACGGTCGTTAAAGGTTTTAACTTAAAACCCGTCTCACCCCTGCCCCCCCCAGAGAAAGTCCTCCGACCCAACCGGATCTACTGGAGGAGGGGCATCTACCTGAGCTGGTCCCCCGAGGCGTACTGCCTGGTGGAGGCCGCCGCCGAGGAGGGGAGCCCCTCCAGCTTCGTCAGGATCACCGTCCCCTCCTCACGCAAAGGTATTTCACCCCCCCCGTTGTTGGGATTTATTCCGCAATTCATTCTTATTTTTCAATAAAACCTAATGGATGATTTATTATATCATTTATAATATTTGTTTTATCTCTAGTCAGTAAACTACGGAAGAGTATTAGAGCCATGCAGGAGAAAAATATTTGAGAGGAGAATATTTTTTTTTTTATTGTGCACTTCGAGAAAAAAGTCGAAATGTTGAGAAAAAAGTTGAAATGTCGAGATTAATGTTGAAATACAATTTTGAGAAAAAAGTCGAACTTTCATGAATAAAGTCGAATATTCGAGAATAAAGTTGAAATACAATTTCGTGAATAAAGTCGAAATGTCTCCTCTGGCCCATCAAATCCAGTTAGGAGAGCGACTGACAGATATGCAGCAGCAGCCGTAACTAACTAACTAACTTACATCCTTGGAGTGGAACGTTAAGGGTACGTTTCTGAAGTTATGCAACTGCATATGTGTGATATGTGTTTGAAATCAATATCGTAAAGACAATTCGCCTTTTTTCTCAACATTTCGCCTTTTTTCTCAAAATTTCGACATTATTCTCAACATTTCGACTTTTTTTTTTTGAAGATTTTTTGTGGCTCTAATGGCCCTCAAGTATTCAAGTTGCAGACAGGAGGGGGTAAAGGGCGCTGGAGAGCTCCTTCAGCGACAGGCTCCTTCACCCTAGGTGTGTGAAGGAACGCTACAGAAGGTCCTTCCTCCCTGCAGCTGTGAGACTACACAACCAGCACTGCTCACAGTAGACCACATACAAACCTGACAATAATGTACATAAGGGAAATAATGTGCAATCTTTCACTCACTGCAACGTGCAATTATGTATATATATATCCATCTGTAAATATCCGTCTGTTATCTTTTTCATATACTAATATCTTATTATTTATCTTTATTCTTCTTATTATTATTATTATTATTATTGTATACCAGTTTACTGTTTATAGTGTTTATAGTGTGTTATTATTATTACTGTGTTACTACTTTTTTCTATTGTTGCCTCTTGTTTTTGCACTATCCCCTTTGCTGCTGTAAACTGCAAATTTCCCCTCTGTGGGACTATTAAAGGTTTATCTTATCTTATCTTATCTTATCTTATCTTATCTTAAAGAGAGAGAATGGGGATAACATGCAGCAAAGGTGCGCAGGCCGGGATTCGAACCACTGCAGGAGGACTGTAGCCTCAGTATATGAGCTGCTTGCTTAACTCACTACGTCACCGAGCGGCCCGACTTTTCTCTCAACATTTTGACTTTTTTCTCGACCTTTCGACTTTTTTCTCGAAGTGTATAATGAAAAGAAAAAAAATCCTCCTCTAAAATATTATTTTTGTTTTTCTCCTGCCTGGCCCTAATACTCTTCCGTAGTAATTATAATATACAATATTTGTAAAATATTTTATAAAATATTTAATATTGAAAACTCGGTTCAATTTTAATATTTGAAGAGTTTCACAAACCGAATAATAAAATAAATTGAACCTTTATTCCTGGTTTGAGCAGTTTAAGTCTTGTAGCTTCTGGACTGGTTCTGGTCTAAGGTCTGGTTCTGGTTTAAAATGCTCTGGAACGGTTCTTGGGTCTTGCTGTGATTCAGAAACTAACTTCAGTGCGCCGATTCAAAGTGGGACAGTTATAATCGCTCACATTGCGATTTCAAAATCGCATTTTATATCGCCATATTATCGCAAATACGATAAATCGTTCAGGATCATTTCCTGCAAAGTGGATGAAGCATCAGCGGCTATTTTACTCACACATAAAACATCAAATGCTGAAAGTAAGTAAACATTTTAATGGCAGCAAAACATCTCAAGAAGCAACGAAGGGCCTTAGCCGTAAGTGAGAGTACAAAGATCTTAGGATCTGTTCAGGAGTAGCTACTTTTGGTCACTAGCATCCGAAACGTTATCGTGGTCCTGCAGGAAAACAAAATAAAAAGATAGATGAACTAATATCAGCTAAAAACACAGTTAGCTACGGCACAATTTAACTCTTTAAGGGTGGTTTTATTATATTTAAAAAGATGGTTGCTGTTTGTTACCTTGGCAACGGTTCTTGGGGCGAGTTCATGAGAGTTCCATCTCCCTTTCCGGAGTTGAGCTGCGTCATGTTAAGTCTCACAGGTTTGATCATTTTGTAATTAAATTAGTTTTAACGTGCTGGTTAGCTGTGGTGCACATGGAAATGTCAGCTGTGGTTGGTGTCTGGACCGCCAGGCCGGGTCCTGCTGGGGCAGGTGGTGGACCACATCGACTCCGTGCTGGAGGAATGGTTCCCGGGTCTGCTCAACACCGACGTGCACGGCAACGGGGAGGCGCTGCTGAAGAAGTGGGCGCTGTACAGTTTTGAGGACGGACAGGACTGGAGCAGGATTCTGCTGGAGGACCTCTTCAACTACGCAGAGAACGGTACGATCTCTGGAGATTCACGTAGATCCCAGTAGATCTCCGTACATTTCTGTCCATCTCTGTTCATCGCAGTAGATTTTGGTAAATCTCCGTAGATCTCCGTAGATCCCCTTAGATCTCCGTACATTTCTGTCCATCTCTGTTTATTGCCGTAGATTTTGGTAGATCTCCGTAGATCTCTGTAGATCCATGTAAATCTCCGTAAATCCCCTTAGATCTCCGTAGATTCCCGCAGATTTTTGCAGATCTCTGTAGATCCCCGTAGGTCTCTATAGATCTCTGTGGATCTCTGTTAATCGCTGTAGATTTCGGTAGATCTCATAGATCCCCATAAATCTCCTTAGATCCCTGTAAATCTCCGTAGAGCTCCATAAATCTCAGTAGATCCCCATAGATCTCTGTTGATCCCCATAGATTTCGGTAGATCTCATAGATCCCCGTAGATCCTTGTAGATCCCCGTAGATCTCTTTAGATCCTTGTAAATCTCTGTAGATCCCTGTATATCCCAGCAGATCTCCATAAATCTCCGTAGATCCTCGTAGATCTTTGTTAATCTTCGTAGATTTCAGTAGATCACATAGATCTCCTGAGATCCCCATAAATCTCAGTGGATTCCCGCATAGATCAGTAGATCTCATTAGATCCCTGTAGATCTCCATAAATCTCCTTATATTCCTGTAGATCTCCGTAGATCCCCGTAAATATCTGTAGATCTCCGCAAACCTCTGTAAATCTCTGTAGATCCCGTAGATCCCCTTAGATCCCCATAGATCTCCATAGATCATTAACCTTCCGTGATGCTCGTCCCAGACTTCCTGCTGGGGCACCCCGAGGATCCGCGCTGCACCCTCCCCATCGCCCAGATCGCCCCGGACCTGGTTCTGAGCGACCAGCCCGCCGGGACGATGCTGGACAGCGAGGAGCTTCACGTGGAGCTGACGCAGGAGAACCGGCTCGGTACGGCTTTACTCTTAACTGAGGTGAACCGGGGTGGGGGGGGTTAGGTTTGGGTCCTGAACATAACTGATGTCTTCCAGGGGACGGAGGCTTCGGGACGGTTTACCGCGGCGTCTACAAGAACGAGGACGTCGCCGTGAAGATATTCAACAAGCACGCGTCCGAGCTGTACATCCACCGGCTCCTCAGACAGGTACCGGTCCCCGTGTCCTGGGCGGTCCCGTACCCAGACCGGTGCCCCCTGGCAGAGGTGTCAAAAGTATTAACATTCATTACTCAGGTAGAAGTATAGATAGTAGAGTTTAAAAATACTCCTGTAGAAGTTGAAGTATCAACTCAAGTTTTTTACTCAAGTAAAAGTACTGGTTTCAAAACTACTTAAAGTATAAAAGTAAAAGTAATGTAAGGGGGAAAAAAGCCATTAAGGACAAAAGCCATTGAAAATGAATGCATCTTAGTATAATGCAAATATATTAAAGAACCATATATGTGTACTATTGAGCATTAACATGTGTTTCAGAGAGCAGGAGATATGATGACTAGTTACCTATAAGTATTGTAATGGTGCAAAAAGTCAAACTTCAGAGGCATGTTATCATTTATCCTAACCTTTATTGGAATGTACATCCAAGTTTAGTTGCAGGAATCTGAGGGAACGGATGTAAGAACAAAACTGGACAAGAACATCTGAAAAAACCACAACCAAATTCACTCTATCCGGATGGAGCAAAAAGTAAAAAGTACAGATAATTGCGTGAAAATGTAAGGAGTAAAAGTAAAAAGTCGTCTGAAAAATAATTACTCCAGTGAAGTATAGATAACCAAAATTTCTACTAAAGTAAGGTAACGAAGTATTTGTACTTCGTTACTTGACACCTCTGGCCCCTGGTACTCCTGGTGCCCCTGCTACCCAGACTGGTGCCCCTGGTACCCTAATCCTGCTTTTCTTTGATTGATTTGGGTCTAAGTGCACATTAAAAGTCATCATCGTCCGGTCACATGACCAACTTTAGCTTCCAGACGTCCTTGTATTTGTCTCCGTGTCCAGGTCCCAGACCGCAGCGGAAGACTGACGGCTGTTCTAAATCGTTTCACATCATTGAATTGCAAAACAACCGTTTCCAGATCGTCGTGTAGCAGCAGTTGCGTCTCTAAGACCGCTGCTGATGTCTTTCCCTCTTGGCATTGTGTTAAAGCTAAAGTTGCTTTCGTCAATGAAAATTATGACTAAATATCGTTGTCAACGAATCTTTATCACCTGAGGAAAACGAGACAAGATGCAACAAAAATGGTGGTCATGTAACGATAACGATAATTAAATATATAATGCAATATCGTAGAGGAATAAAAACCAGACTAAAATGTAAATTACAAAATAAAAGCTCTGCTAAAATGGGTCTTCATTTTCGTTGACCAAAACCAGACGAAATTTTCTAACAAAGATCCTTAATGTCCATGTTTTAAGTAGTTTCCTCTGGTTTAGTCTTTAGATCTTTGGATCCACTTTCCTACATAGACGTGGAAAAGAAAACCCAATGTGTCGTCGAAAAAGAAAAAGATGTGGAGAAATGCGGAAAAATGAATATGTTGTAAATTCAATTTAGAGTCTTCTGTATCTGGAATGAATGTATTCTTGAGTCTATAAGGTAACAATAATATAATAATAAGATAAAGTTGTTTGAATTGTAAAATGGGTTTGGCTAAATACAATCTTTGACTAAAACTAGACTAAAATGCTCAGACTTTTAGTCGACTGAAACTTGACACGACTAAAAGGAGAATGAACGTGACTAAAACTGAGAAAAACTAGAATGACAGCTGGACCCAGAGACTAGACTGAAAATAAAACTGAAACAGGCTGACAGAAACAACAATTCATCCATCCATCCATCCATCCATCCATCCATCCAAAGTTGCTTTCGTCAACAAAAATTAGGACTAAATATCTTCGTCAACGAACCTTTATCACCTGAGGAAAACGAGACGCAACGAACATGCTGGTCATGTGACGATAACGATAATTAAATATATAATGCAATATCAGACGAATAAAAACTAGACTAAAATGGTCCTGGACAATTCTGACTGAAATAAGACTAACATGCTCAGACTTTTAGTCGACTGAAACTTAACACGACTAAAAGGAGAATGAACGTGACTAAAACTAATAAAAACTGAAATGATAGCTGGACCCAAAGACCAAACTAAAACTAGAACTGAACCAGGCTTAACCTCTCCCCCTCCGGCCCGGCAGGAGCTGGCGGTGCTGGGCCGCCTCCGCCACCCCAGCCTGGTGGGGCTGCTGGCGGCCGGCTCGGCTCCGCAGGTGCTGGTGATGGAGCTGGCGCTGCGCGGCTCGCTGGACTCGCTGTTCGAGCACGAGAACGGGAGTCTGAACCAGAAGCTGCAGCACCGGATCGCCCTGCAGGTGGCCGACGGACTCAGGTGGGAACCGGAACCGGGCCGGAACCGAGCCGGAACCGAGCCGGAACCGCTGTTCTGTCCATCCATGCCCCCGTCCAGAACTGCTACTTTGTGTTTCTGCGCACAGTCGATTTTCAAAGTTTGATTGCCCATCATTTCTTGCATCCCTTCAGTCCACGCTGAAAAATATTGTGATGCTAGATTTTGTTGCGTAGTGCTGCCACCCCAGAAAAGGAAAAAAATATCAGTATCATTTCGTTTCATTCATTTTCATTTTATTCTTTATTTCACTCAAAAAATAAAACAATTCAATACAAATACAAATGTTCTTAAATTGTGAATGAAAAGGGAGCAGAAAGAAGAAGAATCTTATCTGATCTGCCCCTTTTCCAAGAAATAACTTCACAAATAACATAAATTAAAAATAAAAAAAAAAAACAACTAAGTGAATAAAAAACTAAAATAAAATAAAATTACCGTCGTCTATGCGTATGTCAATCAAACTTAATTAACATATTTTATTATATTTCCTTAACATACAGGCTTTAATTGTTGTTTGAATGTAATGTTTGATTTGGATTCTTTGTTTTCTTTATTCAGATTGTTCCATAAACTGATTCCTTTCGCAGAAACACGTTATAACGTGAAAAGTTTATTGTTAGAACAATAAATTATCACGTTATTACAATATACAAACTATTCACGTTATAACGTGATACTGATATTTTTTCTTTTTCTGGGGTGGCAGCACTACACTTCCGTACTCTGTTCAGCTACTGTTTTAAATGTTTTTTGAAACAAGAAATTGAGACAATGTGTTTCTTTGTGTGCCTTTACTTTTATTTCTTATTATTCTATACGTATTATTATTCCAAAAATAGTGATTACAAAAGTATGCTGACATTCATCCTGCAGTGGCAGTGAGGTGATTAGTATCTTACCTGAATGCATTAAGTGACAGGAGCATTATTTGATTGGATATTACTGGACTATCAAATTATGCTACCCCTGAAATATTGATTTAAAATGGATAATATGGGATGTTGAGTATTTGATCCTTCAAAATACACTACCCATGACATGAATTGCATTACACTTGAACATTATACGATAAAGAGAAAAAAAAAACAATTCCATCACTTTATTTGATATTCATTCAGTCATTGGCCTTTATTTAACCAGGCAGGTCATTAAGAACACATTCTTATTTACAATGACGGCCTGGCAAGTGACAAGGACCACTTAGGGGAAAAGGGCATGGGCTAGGGAGTAAAACACAGTAAAATTGTAGCTCTGCAAAAGGTAGAAAACCATTAGGTAGCATCTTTTGATAGGGTAGCAAAAATCAATAGAACAGGGTCAGAACCGGAGCCGATCACTGCAGGTGATTAAAGTCTGCCGTGTCTGCTCAGGTACCTGCACTCGGCCATGATCATCTACCGGGACCTGAAGCCGCACAACGTGCTGCTGTTCAACCTGAAGACGGACGCCGAGGTCATCGCCAAGATCACGGACTACGGCATCGCGCAGTACTGCTGCAGCATGGGGGTCCGCAGCTCCGAGGGCACGCCGGGTCAGTACTCACCTGGGCTCAGGTACCGCCGGCTGTAGGGACAGGGGGGCAAACCCTCTGAAGCCGGGTCGGAGAGGGGCGGGGCCAACAGGGACCGTTTAAAAGTGACTGATATTCTGAAATGGGGGCTCTTAATTTGAAAAGGATATAGATCGCGTTGCGTTGGTATTAGCTGTGTCGGGCAGTAACTTCAACAATGCAGACGGGTGCAAGATTTCTCATTAAAATACAACGAATTACACTTACAGGTCTTGGTCATGTTTGCATAAAACAATAATTTATTCTATAAATGTCAGAGAATCTGAAATTAATATTTTATTATCACGGACTCACGGACCCTTGCAGTTACACCACAGGCCACTAGGGGTCAGCGAAGCCCCAGTTGAGAATCACTGGTTCAGCGTTTAACCCCCCTTCGGTTCTTTGAAATGCTTTTATTATGAAATATTTGCAGAAAGCTGTTGGGGGAACACTCATTAACTTACAAAGTTAAAGTTACCGCTTGAAATTGCAATAATGTTAAATAAAAAAAACAAGGAAGAAGCACAGAAACACAAAGAAGAAGAAGAAAAGGAGAAGTAGACGATGATGGATCGTATTAAAAAAAGACGTAGCAGATTCTGAGCCACCGGTAAAAAAAAAACAGACGGCAAAAAGAGACTTTACAAAGAAAAACTTCAGCAACTTCTCTTCAAGCTTCGTACTCGGTAGTTATTTGAAAGTTATTGCATCTATTTTGTTTCATAACATTGAAAGCCGCATAAAATTAAAACCGAAGGCTCATATTTGCCTCAAAGAGTGAATAAATAAACGGGGGGTGCCAACAAAGTCCAATTTTATCATTAGAATTTAATAAAATGATATAGAGTTTGGATCCAGGAGGAAGCACGTAGACCTAGAAACCTAGAAAAGAAGGGGGCCCGGTACGGAACCCTGTGGAACCCCACGTGAGAGGAAGACGCACTTACAACTAAATACAAATAATAGAAAACAGACTGAGGACATAGTGGATTTTCCATGAGCACCAGGTCCGATGGGGTCCAGGATCTGAGCAGGACTAGGAGTGACCCGTGTGACCCCGGTATTGTGACCCGGTTCTGTGTCCCGGCAGGGTTCCGGGCCCCGGAAGTGGCCCGCGGTAACGTGATCTACGACCAGCAGGCCGACGTGTTCTCGCTGGGGCTGCTGCTGTACGACCTGCTGACGGGCGGTGAGCGGATCTCCGACGGCATGAAGTTCCCCAGCGAGTTCGACGAGATCGCCGTGCAGGGGAAGCTGCCAGGTAACCGGCGACTGGCCAGAACCGCGACCCGCCAGAACCACCAGAACCGAGATCCGGCAGGTCGCGTGGCCAAAGTCGTGCGCTGCATTGAAAACACATGGAATGTCAATTTAACAAAAGCTGCAATGTGTCTGAATGGCCATGTTTACATGATGTTTAATTCGGAATTCATTATTCCGAATTAAATAATTCAGAATTAAACCATTTTCCTTTGAGTTTACATGGAAATAGTAATTCCGAATTAAGGTTTACATGGAAAACACGTTTGATCAGCTTTATCCAATTCCTCTACAGGTCTGGGGGTTGGGAAGGTTCTGATTGGATAGGGGGGCGGACCGGAAGTTAAACTACCGGAAGAAAAACAAACTTAGCCGCTACAACTTTGAAAAGCTCACAATTTTTTTGTTTCCTGTTTCCATCTGTTCTTTTAATTATTTCCAGGTCCTCCAAGCTATTTATTAAATAAATCGTCTCTGCTCTTGACCACCGTTTACTGCGTGCTGCCATCTTGAAACTTTGTTTAGAAAACAAGCCCAGCACGGAATATAAGCGCCATGGAGACAGACGGGCGAGGGAACGAGCAGAAAGAAAGACCAGAATTAATTTAAAGAGGAATGAGTGTTTACATGATCGCGGAATTATTCTATTCTGATTTAAAATCGGAATAAACCAGCCACTTACTTCGGAATTAAGTTTAATTCGGAATGGCCATTTTAATTCGAGGTAATTTTTACTCGTTTTAAATTGGATTTAACTTTAATTTTGAATTAAAGAGGAATTAAACTTCCCATGTAAACGCACTAACTGTGAGATGCAACCGGGTCGGACTCAGTCAGTCAGTTCTGTTACTGAACTGGTTCTGGTCTGGTCCCTGAGTGCCGGGTCAAACGTGTCCGTCCTCCTGCAGATCCGGTGAAACACTACGGCTGCTCAGCCTGGCCGGGATTCCAGACTCTGATGAAGGAATGTCTGAGGGAAAGTCCTCATGACAGACCCAGTTCTGCTCAGGTGAGGATGATGGATGATGGATGGATGGATGATGGATGGATGATGGATGGATGATGGATGGATGGATGGATGGATGGATGGATGGATGGATGGATGATGGAAGATGGATGGATGGATGGATGGATGGATGATGGAATATGGATGGATGGATGATGGATGGATGGATGGATGGATGGATGGATGGATGGATGGATGATGGAAGATGGATGGATGGATGGAAGATGGATGGATGGATGGATGGATGGAT